>NC_133324.1:981590175-981890175 GCF_042186555.1 Aquarana catesbeiana | reverse complement strand
AGCCATCTTGGTCAGCAGCTCCTCCCCCAACCTGGTCCCTTGCACAAGGAATTTTTAATTGAAATGTTTGCATTCCTGGCTGCAGAGGTGCAAACAGCCACCAGGTGTCATAAAGGAGTTGGTTTTAGTTGTCATTTCAAATTGCAGCCACTAGATGTCACTGTTGTATTAACTTTCATTTGATTGTGTTGTAAGCACTAGAAAAGACTCAAATACTTTTTTTAAAGATTGATGAAATGTTATCAAGTCCTGAACTGGTCAGTATAAAATTACATCTGTATGATTTATCATTTTGTGTTTAGAGGGTTTGGTTCATTTTGTCATTTAGTTCATAAAAATGTTACATTTATATTTTTGGTTGATCGCATATATTATAAAATATTATTTACTGTTCCTTATTTAGTGTAACTATTCCTTATGTTTAGCGATTACACAACCACTCATTGCTTTTCTGTATGTTTTTGCTAATGTCTAATCTACTTTTACTGCCTGATCAAAAATAATCAATAAATATATTTGGGAAAAAAAAAAATACATATCTTTTCTTTCATACTTGCAGAAGATGAAAACTGTTTGCCGATGGCTTGTGGATTTCACCTGGACATGAAGATATATTGTGTACAGAAGTATAAAGATGAACTTTCATTAATATTAGAATAAAGATAACCTTCTGTATATTGTATTGGAATGATATGAACGGGAGACATCATGCATGGGAGAGTATACAAAACCTATAATGGTAGTATAGTATAATAATATGAACCCGGAACATTTGGGAGCATAAAGGTGAGCTGTCACCTAGGGAGAATAAAGAGAACATGTCATGTATAGGAGTATAAATAGCACTTGTAATGTATAGGACATTAAAGAGAACCTGTCACCAAAAAAAAAAAAAGTCTTATATCTTGAAAGCCAGAAGACTCTAAAATATTTGATCTCTTCCAGAACCAAAAAGGACTCAGGATTTGGGGCAGTACAGTATCTTTGTGATCAGCACTACTGCCATGCAGCCCTAAGGTTCCTGGTGTGGAGTGAGGATCTTCATTCCCCACATCCAGAGGAGTAGCTAGTCTAGAACCTTCAATGCCGAGACACCATGAAAGGCCCCCCTGACCTCGGACACCAGGGACCTTTCCACCAATCCCTTTACTCCTGTCATGGGGCCCTTTATTACAGACCCACAGAAGGACCCTTTCACATGTCCTGCAGCAGGCCCCCTTTCTGCCATCTTGGGTAGGGATGCCACCCTTTCTTCAAGTCAAACCCGAGCACTTTAGCGTCTGTCAGGGATACCACATGGAGGTATCCAGCAAGGATGACCTGATTGGTAGGCTGTACCATAAGATATCATGAATCAGGCTGAAAGAAGTTAAATGAGGTTTATTAGGACAAATAACACAATTCTGACACCAACACCAGTAAATCATAAACAATATAAGTGACAAGCCAGTGGTGTAGCGTGGGGGGTGCAGGGGGTGCTGTGGCCCCGGGCGCGACATTTGGGGGGTGCCAGTATGTGTCACTGGCTGACTGCTCCTAATTTCAAGTTCCTGTGTAGTATAGTGGTCAGTATAATGGTTAGTATAGTGGTCAGTATAGTGTAGTATAGTGGTCAGTATAGTGTAGAATAGTGGTCAGTGTAGTGTAGTATAGTAGTCAGTATAATGGTTAGTATAGTGGTCAGTATAGTGTAGTATAGTGGTCAGTGTAGTGTAGTATAGTAGTCAGTATAATGGTTAGTATAGTGGTCAGTATAGTGTAGTATAGTGGTCAGTATAATGGTTAGTATAGTGGTCAGTATAGTGTAGTTTAGTGGTCAGTATGGTGTAGTGGTCAGTGTAGTGTAGTGTGGTGGTCAGTATAGTGTAGTATAGTGGACAGTGTAGTATAGTGGTCAGTGTAGTATAGTGGTCAGTATAGTGTAGTTTAGTATGGAGGTCAGTGTAGTGTAGTATAGTGGACAGTATAGTGGTCAGTATAGTGTAGTGGACAGTGTAGTGTAGTGATCAGTGTAATATAGTGTGGTGGTCAGTATAGTATAGTGGACAGTGTAGTGGTCAGTGTAGTGTAGTATAGTGGTCAATGTAGTATAGTGGTCAGTGAAGTGTAATATGGTGGTCAGTATAGTGTAGTATGGTGGACAGTATAGTGTTGTGTAGTATAGTGGACAGTGTAGTGGTCAGTGTAATATAGTGGTCAATGTAGTATAGTGGTCAGTGCAGTGTAGTATAGTGGTCAATGTAGTATAGTGGTCAGTGCAGTGTAGTATGGAGGTCAGTTTAGTGTAGTATAGTGGACAGTATAGTGGTTAGTGTAGTATAGTATAGTGGTTAGTATAGTGGTCAGTGTCGTGTAGTTTAGTATGGAGGTCAGTGTAGTGTAGTATAGTTATCAGTATAGTGTAGTGGACAGTAAAGTGTAGTGGACAGTATAGTGTAGTGGTCAGTGTAGTGTGTAATGGTCAGTATAGGAATCAGGTAGGTCAGTACTATTGTATTGGAAGGGACTCGGGGAGTGGTAAAAGTCCACAGGTTAGGGGGGGGCACAAATGACTTGCCTTGCCCCGGGTGCTGACAACCCACGCTACACCACTGCTCCAAGCCTCTCTGCCTGCCTGCCCTTGACTCAATGCTCCCCTCCAGCCTCCCCTTCACTCGCCAAGCTGACCATTGACCCTTAAGCCCGTAGGCTGAAAGAAGTTAAATGAGGTTTATTAGGACAAATAACACAATTCTGACACCAACACCAGTAAACCATCAACAATATAAGTGACACTGAAACATGAAATCGCAGCAACCCAAATACCAGGCTATGTAGGTCACAACTGGCACAATAAACAGGGGTATCAGGGAGCAAGGTACTGTTAGCTGGAAGAAGGGAACAGGGTGCAGGGTACAGGGAGCTGGAAGAAGGGAACAGGGTGCAGGGTACAGGGAGCTGGAAGAAGGGAACAGGGTGCAGGGTACAGGGAGCTGGAAGAAGGGAACAGGGTGCAGGGTACAGGGAGCTGGAAAAAGGGAACAGGGTGCAGGGTACTGGAAACTGGAAGAAGGGAACAGGGTGCAGGGTACAGGGAGCTGGAAGAAGGGAACAGGGTGCAGGGTACAGGGAGCTGGAAGAAGGGAACAGGGTGCAGGGTACAGGGAGCTGGAAGAAGGGAACAGGGTGCAGGGTACAGGGAGCTGGAAGAAGGGAACAGGGTGCAGGGTACAGGGAGCTGGAAGAAGGGAACAGGGTGCAGGGTACAGGGAGCTGAAAGAAGGGAACAGGGTGCAGGGTACAGGGAGCTGGAAGAAGGGAACAGGGTGCAGGGTACAGGGAGCTGGAAGAAGGGAACAGGGTGCAGGGTACAGGGAGCTGGAAGAAGGTAACAGGGTGCAGGGTACTGGGAGCCGGAAGAAGGGAACAGGGTGCAGGGTACAGGGAGCCGGAAGAAGGGAACAGGGTGCAGGGTACAGGGAGCCGGAAGAAGGGAACAGGGTGCAGGGTACAGGGAGCTGGAAGACGGGAACAGGGTGCAGGGTACAGGGAGCTGGAAGAAGGGAACAGGGTGCAGGGTACTGGGAGCTGGAAGAAGGGAACAGGGTGCAGGGTACTGGGAGCTGGAAGAAGGGAACAGGGTGCAGGGTACTGGGAGCTGGAAGAAGGGAACAGGGTGCAGGGTACAGGGAGCTGGAAGAAGGGAACAGGGTGCAGGGTACTGGGAGCTGGAAGAAGGGAACAGGGTGCAGGGTACAGGGAGCTGGAAGAAGGGAACAGGGTGCAGGGTACAGGGAGCTGGAAGAAGGGAACAGGGTGCAGGGTACAGGGAGCTGGAAGAAGGGAACAGGGTGCAGGGTACAGGGAGCTGGAAGAAGGGAACAGGGTGCAGGGTACAGGGAGCTGGAAGAAGGGAACAGGGTGCAGGGTACAGGGAGCTGGAAGAAGGGAACAGGGTGCAGGGTACAGGGAGCTGGAAGAAAGGAACAGGGTGCAGGGTACAAGGATCGGGAAGAAGGGAACAGGGTGCAGGGTACAGGGAGCTGGAAGAAGGGAACAGGGTGCAGGGTACTGGGAGCTGGAAGAAGGGAACAGGGTGCAGGGTACAGGGAGCTGGAAGAAGGGAACAGGGTGCAGGGTACTGGGAGCTGGAAGAAGGGAACAGGGTGCAGGGTACTGGGAGCTGGAAGAAGGGAACAGGGTGCAGGGTACTGGGAGCTGGAAGAAGGGAACAGGGTGCAGGGTACAGGGAGCTGGAAGAAGGGAACAGGGTGCAGGGTACAGGGAGCTGGAAGAAGGGAACAGGGTGCAGGGTACTGGGAGCTGGAAGAAGGGAACAGGGTGCAGGGTACAGGGAGCTGGAAGAAGGGAACAGGGTGCAGGGTACAGGGAGCTGGAAGAAGGGAACAGGGTGCAGGGTACAGGGAGCTGGAAGAAGGGAGCAGGGTGCAGGGTACAGGGAGCTGGAAGAAGGGAACAGGGTGCAGGGTACAGGGAGCTGGAAGAAGGGAACAGGGTGCAGGGTACAGGGAGCTGGAAGAAGGGAACAGGGTGCAGGGTACAGGGAGCTGGAAGAAGGGAACAGGGTGCAGGGCACAGGGAGCTGGAAGAAGGGAACAGGGTGCAGGGTACAGGGAGCTGGAAGAAGGGAACAGGGTGCAGGGTACAGGGAGCTGGAAGAAGGGAACAGGGTGCAGGGTACAGGGAGCTGGAAGAAGGGAACAGGGTGCAGGGCACAGGGAGCTGGAAGAAGGGAACAGGGTGCAGGGTACAGGGAGCTGGAAGAAGGGAACACAGTGCAGGGTACAGGGAGCTGGAAGAAGGGAACAGGGTGCAGGGTACTGGGAGCTGGAAGAAGGGAACAGGGTGCAGGGTACAGGGAGCTGGAAGAAGGGAACACAGTGCAGGGTACAGGGAGCTGGAAGAAGGGAACAGGGTGCAGGGTACTGGGAGCTGGAAGAAGGGAACAGGGTGCAGGGTACTGGGAGCTGGAAGAAGGGAACAGGGTGCAGGGTACAGGGAGCTGGAAGAAGGGAACAGGGTGCAGGGTACTGGGAGCTGGAAGAAGGGAACAGGGTGCAGGGTACAGGGAGCTGGAAGAAGGGAACAGGGTGCAGGGTACAGGGAGCTGGAAGAAGGGAACAGGGTGCAAGGTACAGGGAGCTGGTCACGGATGCAGGTACAAGAGAAGTACTCAGGAGCAGGTCCAGAAACAAGGATCAGGCAGGGACCAGCCTCACAGGAAGAATACTGAAGAACTGAACTCCAGTTAAGGGAACAATTGTATACCTTCCATCAGCACTTATTTACTGGGGCATAAAGCAAACAATGAGAAGCTACATCCTCCTTTCCTCCTTCCCATCAAGGGAGGCAGCTTTGCATTCACAAGACCCCACATTTCTCAATGAAGCCGCCTTACAGTATCCCTCAGCTCTGTTTTGATAGTACAGACAGCTATCAAAGTGCAGGTAATTCCAGTCCTCTAGTCAGAAGCTTCATTCTCCCCACCTGTTTCTTGCCATCTAGGAAGCCAGTTTCACACTCAAGGACTATTTTTGTCCAGGAAATTTCCCTTAACCCATTTTCATAGGATGTCCAGCTTGGTGCGCTTAGCTAAATGCAATCCTGCACTCAGGAGCTTCATCCTCCCTATCTGCTTCTTCCCATCCAGGAAGCCAATTTAACACTAATAAAGACTATATTTGTCCAGGAAACAGCCTGAAAATTCCTGATAACTCATTTTTTTAGGATGTCCAGCTTGGTGCGCATAGCTAATTGTAGTCCTTTAGTCGGGAGCTTCATCCTCCATATCTGCTTCTTCCCATCTAGGAAGCCAGTTTCACACTCACAAGGAATATTTTTCTCCATGAAACAGCCTGAAAATTTCCCTTAACTCTTTTTGGATAGTATGGCTGACTTGGCACAAATAGATAATTGCAGTCCTGTAGTCAGGGGCTTCTTTTCCCACAATCACTTTCCATCTGAGTAAGATTGCTTCATTTTTTTATTACTGGGGCATGGAGCTAACAATGGACAGCTACTCCCACTCCTCCAATGAGAAGATACAGCCTGCTTCCCATCAAAGGAGGCAGCTTGGCACCCACAAGGCCCCACCTTTCTCCATGATGGAGCCCTTACAATTTCCCTTAACTCTTTTTTGAAAGCACCTCCAGTTTGGCATGCGCAGTTATTTGAGGTCCTTCAGTCAGAAACTTCATCCAATGAGAAACTTCATCCTCCTTGTCTGCTTCCCATCTAGGGAGGCAGCTTCAACCTCACAAGGCCACACCTTGTGCCCCAGAAGTCACAGAGGTTTTTATGTTCCACACTGACAGCTGTATAGCGTTCTATTTTCTCACTAGCAGCTTGGAGACAAGTGTGTAAGTGAGCGTGTTGTGGGAGGATGACTTGGCGCTGCACGAGTGTGACGGGAGTGACCCCGATACAGCTCTTGGCTCGCAGAGTCATTGTCCTTCACCGCGGGTGTCACCGTTCGTGGAATGTGGTGCTCAGCTGGAAAAAGCAAAACCGCATCCATGTTCTATAGACAAGCGATTAACTCTGTAGGATCCATCCGCTTGTCTGCTGAACTATGCAGTCCTCTAAGGTGACCCTTCTCTGAGCATGACCAAATGTCCAATTCCCTCTTTTACAGAGCGAGTGCATATTGTTTTTATCCCTTTACTTTCCAACATTTACACTGTACAGGACGCCAAGGATGGGTCCTGAACGGGGTGCTATGTGGCACCAGTGTTTAAGTTAGGATCCCTTTAAGGGAAGAGAAACTGATGAGATGGATTACCAGAGATGAAACGGTGGTGAATATCCGAGGTCTTGGCCCCAGGATGACAGAACTATGCTGGAAGAAATTTTCGATCAGTGGTGTTACCAACAGGCAGAAGGAGATCGCTTGGATGACCTTTCAGAGATGTCTGCTGACTAGAGTTTTCCTGAAAGCAAGAGATCTGTGCAGAGTGGAGATGTGCCCGAGGGAAGGATGTGCTGATATGGAAACAATGGAACATGCCTTGGTTGAGTTGCCTTTGTTCGAAGGGTGAGAAGAAGATTGGTTCCCTTTTTGGATGAGGTCCTTGGTAATAAGGATGTGGACTTTAGTGGTTGGTTCTTTGGGTTGGTGGAGGGAGATCAAGACAAGCAAAGAAGAGCATGGACTTTTATGGCGGTGTTAAGAGAGGTGATGTGGGACGTAAGGTGCTGGGAAGTAAGAGGGAAGCGGATGGTATGGAGTGAGGACTGCGTGAACTTGTGCTTGGCTAAATTGTATGTTGCTTTGTTGGTGGATAGGAGATGGATGGGGGAGGAGGAAGCGGATGTGTTTTGGGGATGGGGGGAGGTGGAAAGGATGGGGAGGGAGGGATTGTATTTTTATTATGTGATTGTGTATACATTTTATCGCCTTTTTTTCCTGTAAAAAAGAAAAATACTGAGAGTTACAGGAATTTTACTTACCTGAATGATGATTGAAGCGCAGTACTAGAAAGAATCGCAGTTGGTTCTTGATGAAAGAATATTGTACACTGGAATCTGATGGGGAAAAAAAAATCCATCCGCTTGTCTGCTGAACTATGCAGTCCTCTAAGGTGACCCTTCTCTGAGCATGACCAAATGTCCACTTCCCTCTTTTACAGAGCGAGTGCATATTGTTTTTATCCCTTTACTTTCCAACATTTACACTGTACAGGACGCCAAGGAGGGGTCCTGAACGGGGTGCTATGTGGCACCAGTGTTTAAGTTAGGATCCCTTTAAGGGAAGAGTGTGGGTACTCGGGGGGCTCACCATAGGTGGGTGAGGAATTTCTGGGTTAGCCATGTTAAGGAGAGAACTGACTCGCAGTCCTCTATGTATTAATAGAGAGGTATTTGGGACCAGAGGTTTTGAGCCCCTAAAGTGACATTTCGGTGAGAAATAAATAAATTGGTTGGATAATGCACTAGACCAGTGCGCCCCATTTTCTTTTTCTATTCTCACAAAAGGGCCTCCACCCCTGACTACAGGGACTCCAGTCTCCAAAGGTCTAGGAGGCTCTGGGAAGCAGCACTTAAACCAGAAAGTAGTATTCGGTGTGGTGGTGTGAGAAGGAGTTGGGGAGAGACACCTGTTTGGAGTAATAGGCAGACTGGGGCTGTGCTGAGCCCGGGGTAAAGTCCCATCTATGAACCGGGTTTCATTATATTTTGTACTTTTGTAGACAAGCAGACTTTTTGTGTGTTGCACTTTGTTTTGCTGCTGGAAGCATTTCTTTGTGTTTGCCTTCAGAAAAAGTAAACAGCTTTTAGTTTGAAGTTAAATGGCTTTGTACATGGCGCTGTGGAGCTACAACCCCCAAACTTTACAATGCTTAGATGGGGGGGCAGTTTTGTGTTTTCACAGCACGAGATCCACAGGAGATGGACCAGGTGTGACGAGCCACAATGCCCATAACTCTCTCAAACATTATTAGGCAACCCTTGTGTTGGGAAGCTTTACCATTTTTGGTGGCATTGTGCAACCAACCAGCCGGATCCACTTGGCCAGGGCAGCTGTTAGGCTGAATGGGTCCCCTTGATGTCTATCTGGCAGGACCCCCTCCCTCTGCCCCAAAGCAGACAGTCATGAAGAAGGTGGTGGCATGGACTGTGTGCAATGAAGAACGATCTGTATTATCATCTTCTTCTATATTTGATTTTATATCATCTGTTTATATTTACATTTCTATTTTATATGTGTGTTAGATGTGTGTTAGATGGTCGGCCTGGCTTTTGCTTTTTGTTTGTTTTTTGTGTGATTTATTATCTATTCCATATTGGTTTTATGCACTTATATTTTTTGTTCTAGACCCTCTGGTGTGTGTTTATTTCACATAGTTACTTAGAACAAGTGCTGCTGTGCTTCTCAATCCCTATTTATTACAGTATGCAATATGGCCAACCTAACACTCAGAGCCTGGGTTCAGTTCCCTCCCCCAACCAGACTTGCCAAGCACCTGGTTCTGAAGAATTCTTCTGTCTGGGGTCCTTGGGCAGTGCTTCTCCGGGGGCCCCTCCTGGAGCTGGGAGCCTGGGGACCATCCATAAGCTGGACCACATTTCATTTTGTAGTTTCAAGAAGCCCACAATTGTCTGTAGAATCACAAGCTCTTACAAACTGATATGAATGATTCTGAGTATGTTCTCTAGATCAGCCGTTTTCCCCCAGAGTGCCCTGGCAAAATATTTACCACAAATGTATACAGGCCAGCAGGTGGAACAAGCCTGCCTTATAGTGAAATAAAGCCACAGGTTCTCATTGTGCACCATTACCACCTTCTAGCCACCGGAGTCCTAACAACCAATCATCCTCCCTTTGCCCGTCTCTGTAAGCGCTGGGGTTACATTAGATTAGCGATGGAGAAAAACTGAGGGAGAAGAGAAACTATGGAATACTAGTCAGTACCAGTGTGTAAAAGTATAGTGGATTTGGAAAAATACATCACAGCCAACGTTGGGTGTCCTTCGTGTGTGGATGACGATGTGTTATGTAAAACTATTAGAATAATGTTTTACATTTTAGAATGGGGTGTCCCGAGACTGTTCATAATTTTAGGGGGTGCCTTGACTAAAAAAGAGGTTGAGAAGCAATGCTCTAGAACAGGGGTCTCCAAACTGAGGCCCGGGGGCCAGATGTGGCCCTTTGCTTGCTTTTATCAGGCCCTTGGGGTACTGTGTCATCCACTAATACCAACAATGAGGCATAATATCCCCTCCTCCACACTGAGACCAGTGAAGGGGCACACTTCCTTCCAATTATACCAACGATGGGACACAATTCCTCCCAAGGACACCAACAACTGGGCAAAATGACACCAATGATGGGGCACAATTCCTCCCAATGACACCAATGATGGGGCACAATTCCTCCAACTGACACCAAGGATGGGGCACAATTCCTCCAACTGACACCAATGATGGGGCACGACTCCTCCCAATGATGGGGCACAACTCCTCCCAATGATGGGGCACAACTCCTCCCAAAGACACCAACAACTGGCCAAAATGACACCAATGATGGGGCACAATTCCTCCAACTGACACCAATGATGGGGCACAACTCCTCCCAATGATGGGGCACAACTCCTCCCAATGATGGGGCACAACTCCTCCCACCAACACAGGAGCACAATCTCACCCAATGACACCAATGATGGGACACAATTCCTCCAACTGACACCAATGATGGGGCACAACTCCTCCCAATGATGGGGCACATCTCCCCCCAATGATGGGGCACAACTCCTCCCACCAACACAGGAGCACAATCTCACCCAATGACATCACCGATGGGGCACAATTCCTCCTAATGACACCAATGATGAAGCACAATTCCTCCCACTGACACCAAAGATGACGCCATTGTTTATTCCCACTGATGTTGGGACCTTTTCTACTCCCAATGACCACAGTCCCCTCCCTCCAAGTCTGAGGAACAGTAAACTGGCCCCCTGTTTAGAAAGTTTGGAGACCCCTGCTGTAGAAGATCACCATTACTGTGAATATAGTTTATATGAGATTGTTGTTGCTTAGAAAGGCCACAAGATGTCCCCATTGTCTGCAGGATGAGCTCTTGTGAGTTGAACAAAACTTCCTATGAACTTGTCTGCCCATTGTCTTAGGTGGATATTATTATGAATATACAGTTTATTTGATTTTGTTGTTGAAAACTGATGCCAAAAAAAGCCCACATTGTCTGCAGAATAATGAGATCTTACAAAGTCATACAAATGCATTTGAGCATGTTCTCTAAATTAACATCACAGTATATGGGAGTTTATCTGAACTTGTTGTTACTTAGAAAGGCCACAAGATGTCCCCATAGTCTACAGGATCAGCTCTTGTAAGTAAACCATCTCATGTGACCTCCTCTGAGCATGCTCCAGCTTGTCATTACTATGAATACACCTTTTTATTTGATATTGTAGTGTTAAAACAATGACAAATGAAGCCCACATTGTCTGCAGATTAATGAGCTCTTACAGACTCCTATGAATGCTTCTGAGCATGCTCTCTAGATTACTATTACTGTGAATGTAGCTGACATGAGGTTGTTGTTGCTTAGAAAGGCCACAAGATGTCCCCATTGTCTGCAGGATGATCTCTTGTAAGAAAACAATCTCATGAGAACTGGTGTGATCATTACTATGAATACACAACCGGTTATTTGATTTTGTAGTTACAAACCAATACAAAAAAATGTGCATTGTCTGCAGATCAATGAGCGCTTACAAACTCCTATGAATACATCTAAGCATGCGCTGTAGAATGATTACCATTTATAAGAACTTGTTGTTACTTAGAAAGGCCACAAGATGTCCCCATTGTCTGCAGGATCAGCTCTTCTAAGCAAACCAACTCCTATGAACTTTCCTGAGCATGCTTTCCATTGTCATTACTAGAGATGTCACATTTCCGGAAATTTTGAAACTCGGAAAAAAAAAGGTTTTTTTTGTTTTTTTTTTGGGGGGGGGGGGGGGAATGGAAATTTTTGGAAAAATTGAAAAAAATGCTACATTAGCACTTTGTCTTTTTAAGATTGAAAGTCATTCTGTTACTTTAGGAACATAAAATATGACTATGGACAATTTGACTTGGCATAAAATGATCACAACTAGCATATTAAATATATAGTGTAGCCAAACAATTATCACAAACAGAATTTACTTTTTTATAATATTTATTTGTAACAAAGGGAGCGACAATCTCCTGAACTGATTACTAGTTTATGTGGAACAGCCAAAAAACCTCCACAAAACAATTTTCAAAACCAAAAGTAACAATTTGTCATATTTCCTCTCCACAGTATTAAATAAAAATAAAACCCCCATTCTCATAAAAAGAACTGAAGATGGGGGAAGTGTTAAGAAGAGAGTTGGGACTAAAGTTTCAATGGACATTTAATCAGAATCATTTTCTGAAATTCTCATTATCCATCTCTCTGCTTCTGCAGATTCTCTTTTCTGTCCGTCATCACAATTAGGAACTTCTAAAAACTTAAGGTGAACACCCTGTCCTAAAATATTTTATTCCTCATGTTAAAATAAAATATTCCACAATTTTTTTTTGTTTCGATTTTTCCAATATTTTAGAAAAAAACAAAAAAGCCTTCAGGAAAAAAAAAAAAAAAACAAACAAAAAAAAAACAAAAAAAAAAAAAACTTTTTTCTGAATTTTTCAGTTTTTTTCCGGTCCTTCACCTCTCTAGCCATCACTATGAATACAGTTCCATTTTGTAGTTGCCAACAGAAGCCTCACTGTCTGCAGAATAATGAAATACTCCTGAAAAGTAGCAAACAAATAAAATCATATGAGTGTGATGCTGTATTCCATTACAATGTATAAAGAGTTTGTACAATGTTGTTATCACAGAGAAATGTCACATGATGAGATTTCCATTGTATTTAGAATGCGAGATATTAAAAAAAGGTATTTGTGTATTCACAGTAATGTCTTAGTGGATCCCCCGCAGAAGGTTTTTTTGTGTAAAATTTCTGGTTCAAAGTTTCATCTTGACTTTTATCCCTCAAATATTTCTATGTAGTTGCCGGGAAACTCCAGAAGTCTCTCATATGTGAAATACATATGAAGAGAACTGAGCATGCTTGCAGCCAATGTCTTTGGTACCGGGGGGGGGGGGGGGGGGGGTGGAGCCCGATGGGGACCTTCAACTCCATTTTTGCTTTTGATTGGCCGGACACAGAAAAAAATGGATCCATATCTAATATTCAGCCCAATATCTGCTTTCAAACGTGTCCTCTGCAGACCTGATGGGAAACTAGTCTCCGTTCTCCATCACACTCCGCCCATTTAATGACAAATCATTTCCCATATATGGGCATTGTCCTGTTTTTGGGCTATGACATCACCATTATCCCATTTACATTTACCTTTCGGACAAGAAATCTCCCAGCCGACATGTAAGTGGGGGCAGGGATACAGCACTATATTGTGTACATACAGCCAGCTTCCCAACAAAGGCACTGCCCGCTCTGAGTACTCGTGTACCCGTCTATGCCCGCTCAGAGGGGGTCTTAATTACCAATCTACTAATCTGAGAAATGGCAGAAAATGTTGAAGAAATCGTTGTCATCATAGCAAGAGATTCTTGAAGTGGCAGTAGTAAGAACTAATCTGACATTGTCACACGGTAATAATGTTACCAACACTGGAGAAAATGCTTGTCTGAGTTGGGCATGAGAACTACCCACAGAAAAGTTCCAATAGTTCTTTTTACTCAAAAGTATGGAAAGCAGCGCCATGAACCCAGCATTGTTCAAGAAGCATTAACAATAATACGTTTCATCTTTTAATTTATTTACATGTATAACCAAAACTTTTGTACAAAAAAATTATATATATTGCGTTTCGCAACATGTGAGTCACGTAACAGACATTCGATGTAACAGACATTCGATGTATCCTTTTTTAATGATGTGTCATTTAAGATTCAGAGTTACTAACAGACATGGAAAGTAACGTAATATTTTTTTATTGATGATCTTGGTATCTAAACCACAATAAAATTTTGATACTTTATTTTTTACATTGATCTCGTCTAATACCCTTTCTGACCAAAAGTAGCTGTCTTTTTCTATCCTAGGGACGTCCAAACCTATGGACCTCCCAAAAGGATAGTTTCTCTTTTTCACATATGTTATAGGCTACGGCCAGAACCCCCTATTTTGGAGGAGTGGTAGAGAGCAAACTTTTTACTCTATTTAAAACATCATATAGAGAGTGAATAAGAACATGGTCTCTTTTGCAGTTTTTGCAGTTTCTAGCTAAGTGTCAGAAGTAGATTGGTGTTCTGTGACCGGGGAACACAGGACTCTGATACAAAGTAGAAGGTCGGTGTAATGTAAAGAAGTTGAAGCGGGAGCGAGTAGTGTAGCACGCTGTGTGGCCGGGGAGCACAGCATGAACAGAAGTGGACAGGAACTTCCAGAGACTGTGGGGCTATTTAATCTTTTGAGCCATGGAAGATAGGCGGTATAGGCCTTTGGCTCTCTGATATGTAACAGGAAAACCTCATCAGTCTAGAGGGGAATTATTCAGAGTGATTCTTCTTGTTCTATCTGGAAGCAGTGAGTAGTAAATCTTCAGTCAGATATGCCAAGTAACAGAGGAAGCAATAGTCTGCAGTGAGGATTCTACAGGAAACATCCATTTACTAGGCTAGGGCCATGAATGATATCATACAAAGTGAAATCTTTATGGGCATCTCATACCTCCTTTGTTTCTTCCAAGTTATATCCCGACAATAAAAGAGAAAGAAAAATAAATCATTGACTGTTTAATGTCTTTAACATGGTGAATGGGAGGTCAGCAGCAGGGTGATTGGTGGATTTCTATAACCAACTCAGCAGCCCTTACGAGGATACCGCTACAAAAGCTTCTCCACCGATCCAACCAAAAACTTCCACCAGATGTCCGTCACGCTGTATAGGGCTCCAGTAAACCATGTGAAGTAATCACTTGTGTACAGCAGCGATCGCTTTACTCATCTTTCCTGCGACTGAGGAAATATACTTGCACAGTGCTATGCTCTAGATCCCAGTGGGATTCATGTTGGTGCTCTAGTGGACCTGCTTTTCTGAACCATCCAGAGTTCCATCTGCAGCAGTCAGCCATAGGGTCCACTACCATAGCGGTGCACTCCTGACCCCAACGGTGTGCATCTGTCACCTGGCCTCAGGTGACCTGACAGAATTAGAAATATACTTGGAAAACATAAAATTAATAAATGTCCAGGACCAGATGGCTTGCACCTGAGCCTCCTTGGGGGAACTCATTCAAGTGATTGCCATACCATTGTTCCTATTTTTTACTGACAGTCTACTGACTGCAATGGTACCAGCTGATTGGAGAAAAGCCAATGTAGCACCAATATTTAAAAAAAGGGCCCAAAATACATCCCTGGGAATTACAGACCAGTTAGCCTAACATCAATAGTATGTAAACTCTTGGAGGGGATGATAAGGGACTATATACAAGATTTTAGTAATGAGAATGGTATCATTAGCAGTAATCAGCAATTCATGAAGAATCATTCTTGTTAAACCAATCTATTAACCTTCTATGAGGAGGTGAGTTGCCATCTAGATAAAGGAAGGCCCGTAGATGTGGTGTATCTGGATTTTGCAAAAGCATTTGACACAGTTCCCCATAAAAGTTTGTTGTGCAAAATAAGGTCCGTTGGCATGGACCATAGGGTGAGTACATGGATTGAAAACTGGCTACAAGGGCGAGTTCATAGGGTGGTGATAAATGGGGAGTACTCAGAATGGTCAGGGGTGGGTAGTGGGGTTCCCCAGGGTTCTGTGCTGGGACCAATCCTATTTAATTTGTTCATAAACGACCTGGAGGATGGGATAAACAGTTCAATCTCTGTATTTGCAGACGATACTAAGCTAAGCAGGGCAATAACTTCTCCGCAGGATGTGGAAACCTTGCAAGAAGATCTTAACAAATTAATGGGGTGGGCAACTAGGAAAATGGGCATGCATTAAAGGGGATTAACTAAAGTGATAAAATGAGAATTCTCCCGCTCTACAAGACTCTGGTCCGGCTGCACCTGGAGTATGCTGTCCAGTTCTGGGCACCAGTCCTCAGGAGGAATGTACTGGAAATGGAGCGAGTACAAAGAAGGGCAACAAAGCTAATAAAGGGTCTGGAGGATCTTAGTTATGAGGAAAGGTTGTGAGCACTGAACTTATTCTCTCTGGAAAAGAGACGCTTGAGAGGGGATATGATTTCAATTATGGTGCTGGTGACCCCACAATAGGGAGAAAACGCTTCCGCGGAAGGGAGTTTAAGAAGACACATGGCCACTCATTAAAGTTAGAAGAAAAGACATTTAACAGTAAACTGTCAAGATTGTTCATTACTGTAAGAATGGCAAGGATGTGGAATTCCCTTCCACAGGTGGTGGTTTCAGTGGGGGGCATCGATAGTTTAAAAAAAAAAAACAAACAAACAAAAACCCCACAAACTTAGGTAAGCAACTGAATGACCACAACATACAGGGATATACAATGTAATACTGACATATAATCACACACATTAGGTTGTGTCTTTTTCAACCTCACCTATTACTATAGATAGGAAGATGGAGGGGCAAACACCCTCAAAAGAAGCCCTGAATAGCAGGGACTTGCATGTTTGTTTTTTTTGCACAGATAATTTTATACTTTAACCCTTAAATTACCTCTCATGATATCTCCGTAGGTCATGTGACACACTGTAAATGCTGTGCCCAGACGTTGACAAACATAATTTCTTCTTCTGAGAGTCTTCTTTCAGCAAGGTTGGCCTTACCTGCTCAAAGTATACTTTGAACCACTGAAAAAAAAAAAATATCAGTACTCCAACTTTGTTTTCCATCTCTCCAAACCCTGTTCTTTAGCATATTACCATTTCCTCTTCTTCCTCCAAAGCAAATGCTTCTACTTGGTTTGTGGCCGTCTTATGTAGCTGAACCCCAATGATTGGATAAGAGGCCGTGTTTTCGGAAGTGACGTATCTGTGGTGCACTCGCTTCTCCCTCTCGTAAACCTAGGAGTACAAAATAAAGATAAAACACGCAGAGACATCTTCTGCAGTCACAATTTTACATTTTGGGATCTAGCGATCATAGAACGATCTCATTTAAATTTAAAACATAAAAAAAAAAAAAAAAAAGGTAGGCACGAGGGTAGCAGAAGAACACTAAAATTTCAAACAAGCAATTTTTTCTGAACTGTGGTCTTTACTACATGACATTAATCAGGACCAAATCCTGGGAACATTGAACATGGAAGAAAAATGGGAATGGTTTAGGAGCCTATTAAACAAAAAGGTATCACACAGTGCATTCAATATAGAAGAGTGAAGGTTAAACCAGGATGGCTAAACCATAATGTAAAAAGCCTCATTAAAAGAGAAAAAAAAAAAAAAGTATTTAAAACAATATAAAGGGGATGGGTCATTGTCACCATACAAACACTATAAGGAATGTAATAAGGAGGTGTAAGAACACAATAAATGTAGCAAAAAAAAAATTACGATAGACACAAAAAATCCAAAGGAATTTTTTTAGATAGATTAACAGTAAAAATGCAAAATCAGAGCATATTGCCCACATAAAAGGATGAGGAAGGGAGGATGGTTACGGATGACCCAGAGATTTCACTAAATGTCTTCTCCTCAGTTTTTACACAGCACAAGGAGGGGGTATACCGACTGAGGAAGTAGTGTTGGTGAAACATCACAGGATGTTCCCTTGTGGCTAACAGAGGCCAGAGTGAAGGAAGGACTAGATAAACTTAATACAAATAAATCACCAGGACCAGATGGCTTACACCCGAGAGTCCTCAGAGAACTCAGTCGGGTTATAGCCAAACCATTGTCCCTAATCTTTGGATAGGATTGGTACCAGCTGATTGGCTTTTCTCCAATGTACCAATATTCAAAAAAGGACAGAGACAAATCCCTGGGAACTATAGGCCAGTTAGTCTAACATCAATGGTTGGTAAATTGGAAGGGATGATAAGGGACTATATCCAAAAATTTACTGAGGAAAAAATCTTAAGTCATCATCAGCATGGGTTTACTGAAGGTTGTTCTTGCCAGACCAATCTGTTAACATTCTACGAGGAAGTGAGCTGCCATCTAGACTGGGGAAGACCTGTGGATTTGGTGTATCTGGATTTTGCAAAGGCATTCAATACAGTTCCCCATAAGCGCTTAATCTAAAGCTGAGGTCTGAAGGCGTGGACTATGTTTGTTCTTCGTTGACCATAATGTTTGTTCTTTTTTTTTTTTTTAAACTGTTTAACAATTTTTTCCATACAATACAAGATAACAAGTAATTATCAGAATCTTTCACAGATAAAGCAAATATACATTGTCATTAAAATTGGATTGCAAACAATAATGGAGTACACAAGGTCGATGCAAAAGGTAAAAGGTATTGAGAAAAAAAGAAAAAAGAAACCCAGCCAGGTAATGATGGTGACCTGCATATGTACGATTTGGCTTCATCCACACAGATTATCAATGTTAGTATGGGGGTCTAAAACAATGTAAAACACCCATGGTAAGTGGATATAATCAACATTAAAGAAGTCTGTATCAGTCTGTGGAAGCATTGACCCCATAAATTCATTATTACTCAAACGGAACTGTCAGTTTCAGAGCTATAATCAGATTCATCCCAAGGCCTCCATATTTGCAAGAATTTATGTGAAGAACCTTCAACTTTGGCTGTTAAAATGTTCCATGTTCCGTATGTCCGATATGATGGAAAGGGTCTACATAAGAGTGGGAGAAGCTGTAGAGAGCCATAGTTTTCTTAGCTGCTAATAGTATGAAGGACAACAGTTTACGTTTAAGTTTGTGGATATTAGGTATGGGAAGGCCTAAAATATAATGCATAGGATTTAGGGGGATGGGGATCCCCATCAATTTTTCCAGGACCTTTTGTATTTGTGCCCAGATTTGGGTGACTAGAGAACATTCCCAGAAGATATGAAAATGTGAGCCCACAGCTTTATTACATCTCCAGCACATTTTTGAGGTAGCCAGGTTGTACTTGTGTAGGCGTTCTGGGGTTTTATACCAGAATAGTAGAATTTTATATGCGGATTCTTTATGTGCGACACATCAGGAAATTTTGGAGGTGGATTCCCAGATATTCTTCCAGTCTAACAGAGAGATGTCACGTTGGATTATCTGTGACCACCTCTTCATGTAGTGATGACTATCTACCTTCAAGGGGCTAGCTTTGTGTAGGATTCTATATATGTTGGAGATTAAGTGGGGTTCATAGGGGCCGTTGGCACACAAGATTTCAAAGTCTGTTGGTTTGTCTAAGGAAAGAGCGGGGCTTTTAGAAGTGAAAAAATGTCTAAATTGTAAGTAAGCGTAGAGACACGTTTTTGGAATCTGGCGTTTTTGTAAATCAGTGAATGACAGTAAATGTCTCATAGCTGGATTAACAAGATGCCTCAGCTGAAAGATCGCGGCCTCAGTCCAATGTAACATACGATCGTAAGATAAGCTATCAGGAATGTCCGGGTTGAAGAGAAGGTTTATGAGAGGTGAGCACGGAGAAGATAATGAGCAACGCTCCGAACATCTCTTCCATGTTGCTAAAGTGAGCAGCATTGGAGCTAGGCACAATCCTTTCAGCTGAGGCATGTCTTTGTCACTAGATGGCCATAACAGGTAACACGGATGAACCGGTGAGGTGATGCTCATTTCGATTTCGGCCCACCTGTTTGGTGCTTTCCTGTGAGTCCAAGAAGAGAGGACTCTTAAATGTGAGGCATAATAATATTTAATGAAATCAGGAGCCCCCAACCCCCCTCTATTTTTACGTGCCATGACCACCGATCCCGCCACCCGATGGGACGCATTATTCCATATGAAGCGGAAACTTCTCCTTTGGGGAGCCTTCAGCTGTGACATAGGAATGGCTACTGGAAGTGTCTCAAATAGGTACAACAGCTTGGGAAAAATCGACATTTTGAGAATGTTTACACGTCCCAGGAGGGAGAGGGGAAGAGCTGTCCATTGGGTCAGGAGATGATTGATCTCCCTAAATAACGGTGGAAAATTAGCTTGGTATAACAAAGAGTATGATGACATAATCTGTACACCCAAGTATTTTAGTGAAGTGGTACACCAGTGGTAATTATAGTTCTGTTGAAGTATAGTTAATTGAGGAGACGTAATATTAATGGGTAAGGCTTTCCTTTTGGTGGTATTGATTTTGTATCCTGAGATGGCGCTAAACGCTGCTAGAATATTATGTAGTGATGGCAGGGACATATGTGGATGTGTAAGCGTCAAGAGAACATCATCTGCAAAAAGGGATATTTTGTATTCTCTATGTCGCAAGTATACTCCAGTGACATTGGGACTTTCACGAATAGCAGCAGCCAGGGGTTCCAAGCTTAGGACAAACAATAAGGGTGACAGGGGACATCCCTGCCTGGTACCGTTACTGAGAGGGAATGTAGGGGATGTGTGGGATGACAGTTTTACCTGGGAGGTGGGATGAGAGTAAAGGGATCCATGTGCCTGTATGAACAGTCCGGAAAAAACGTATTTCGCTAGAATTGCGAACATAAAGGGCCAACTGAGTCAGTCGAATGCTATCTGGGCATCTAAACTAAGAATCAAGACAGGGATTTTTGTTTTAGTTGAGAGATCGATAAGGTCTATTGTGCGCCTAGTGTTGTCACCGGCATGTCATGTAGGGACAAAGCCTACCTGGTCTCTGTGTATTAATGAAGGTAAAAATTTCAAGAGTCTATTGGCCAATATTTTTGTGAAGATTTTGTAATCTGAATTTAGTAAGGCAATAGGGCGATAATTATCAGGGGTAGATGGAACTTTGCCTGGCTTGGGTATTACTGTGATATGTGCATGTAGAAACTGAGATTGGGGTAAGGTACCTTTGAATAAAGAGGAGAATAAAGTTTAACATGTGTGGGGTTAATATTGGAAGGAAAGTTTTGTAATATATATAGGGGAGTCCATCTGGGCCTGGGGCTTTGTTTGAGGGGAGTAGTTTGATCACATCTGCCAATTCCTCAGCGGTGATTGGCATATTAAGTGAGGATAGCTGCTCTGAGGAAACTCGCAGTAATTTTAGGGAAGATACAAAAGCGTCAAATTTCTCTTGTGAGAACTGTGTTGACGGGTCTGAACCCAAGCAATTGTAAAGATTATGATAAAATTCTCCAAAAACGTTGGACATTTCCTGGGGAGAATAAGTAGGTGTACCATCAGACTGTACTATATGGTCAGGGAAAGATAGGAATGGTCGTAGCTTTAACTTTTGGACTAGCATCCTATGTGGCTTATCTGCAAATTCATAAAATCGCTGTTTCGACCACAACAGTGCTCTAGAAATTTTACTCATATCCAAAGCCTTAATTTGGTTTCGAGTAGATACTACTGTACGTAGACGTGCTATCGTGGGAGATTGAAGCAAATGCATTTTCGCTGAGCGAAGTCGAGCTAGAAGATCTAATTTTTGCTGAGTTGATTCCCTTTTCTTTCATGAACCAGCAGAAATGCATTCGCCCCTAAAGAAAGCCTTATGAGCTTCCCATAGGGTAGATACGCTTGAGACAGAACCCACGTTTAGTTGAAAATATTCTGTGAGTTTCGATTTGGAGTAGGTTATTGGTGTCAACATTCCGCAAAAGGGACTCGTTCAGTCTCCAGTGGCATGTCTTGGGTAGTGCAGAGTGTATGGCCAAATCTAATGTAATAGGGGCGTGAGCAGACCATGTAATGGGGCCTATTTCGGAGGCAACCAGATAAGGTAGTAAGGGTGCGGTGATTAGAAAGTGGTCTAAGCGGGAGTACAGTTTATGCAGGGGGGGGGGGAATAAAAGGTATATTGCCTTTGTGTGGGATGTTTCACCCTCCATGTATCAAATAAGTTGTATGAGCGCGTCAGTTTCCAAAATGAAGTGGACAATTTGTGAGCTTGGAGCGGTGGGGTGTTTTGGAAAAGGGCATGCCTGTCCTTACTGGGGGACATACATAAATTGAAATCACCTCCGAATATTGTAAAAGGTTGTGGGGAGGAATGTAACCTTTCGAGAATTTTTGTGAGGAAGCCAATCTGCCCCGAGTTAGGGGCATAAACATTGACCAATGTAAGGAGTGTTTTGTGGTGGACACAGTTCAGGAGGACATAGCTACCCTGGGGGTCCAGTGTTGAGGCAGTAATTTTCAATGGACAGGAGCATTTGATCAAAATGGCTACACCCGCCCTTCCCGAGGGGTCGGAGGCCATAAATGCAGTCGGATATATTTTAGAGGCAAATTTGAAGGAGCCCCCCGGACGAAAATGTGTCTCCTGAACCATGACCACATCAGCCCCTGAGGCCTTGAATTCCTTCAGAGCCAACCAGCGCTTGTGAATGGAAGTCAAGTCCTTTATGTTACATGAGAAAATTGTAACGCCATATAACATTTTGAAATAGAGCAGAAAGCGTTTTCTTAACCTGGCATAGGAATGTATTCCAGCATACTATAAGCAATCTGCAAAGAGACATATGTAAACATTTCTTAATGAACATGAAGACAGTGATTAAATATTTGTCATTAAGGTAGTATAAACCTACCAAACTCAAACATGTAGGCAGGTCAAAAAAGGACCTGATAAAAGAAAAGAGAAAAAAAATAATAAAAGAAACAAAAAAAAACTGAAACAGGCATTTTGTAAACCTGAAGGTAGGGAATCCTTCAGGAGGCCCAGGTAGGTTACCTTGGGAATGTATGGGAGCATGACGGTCAGCTAAAGCATCAGTTCGTGGCCTACTCCTTCAAGAAATATCTAAACTTGGACATTGTAAGCAAGAAGTAATGATCAAAAACAAAAAGAGCACCACTTACTGGATGTGCATCTTAAAGAACACAACATACAGGGATATGGGAAATATAGATACTGACACATGTGCAGGTTAACCTGGATGGCCTTTTGTGTTTATTCAGCCTTACCTACTATGTAACATTTTTTACTTACTGTCATGTTCTTAACCTCCCCTGGTCTCTGAAGATGCTTAAGCACCAGAACTGCTTCCAGGTAATATATAATATCACACTTGGTGCTCACTTCCAAATTCTCTTTATTTTGGGCTTTCCCGATTAGCTTCCAGAAAGGACTCCTTTGCTACCTCCAGCGGCATTCGGTTGGAGTTTTGGAGGCAGTCATCAAGGTTTCAAACCTGTAATTGATGTGAAGGGTACAGCATTGCAGGAAGTTCTAAGAAATGACAAAGTCAGAATAATCGGCACAACCAAAGATTAGATTACCTTTTACCGACATTCTCACGAGATACGAGCTTCATTATCCTATTTTGTATATCGTCGGTGATGTTCATAAAAAAAAATGTACAATGTTGAAAAAGTTCAGGATCTTTCACAGAGAGATTATTTCCCTTTAACTGATAGGTTACAAAGCGTCTCACGTGCTTCAAGTAGCCACTTATGGTCCGGTTCTTAAGGTGATGTTTCAAAGAGATAAAAAATGTATTTACTTTTCCTATGTCCTTAGGACATATTTTGGATTCATAAAATATAATAATCTAGTGCGCATGCGCGCGGGCACGGGAGCGGACATGTTCTGACCTGCTCCGCTAGCCACCGGCCTTTCTCAGCAAAAACGAGCGGGAGGGAAGCCGCAACACTCACTCCCGGACTGAGGATCAAGCGATGAATCGCAGAGGAGGGGGCACAGCAAAAAAAAAGCCCCCACAAACAAGCTATTCGTTCCGTTCTGGGAACACAGCAGCGCGGACCCCCCCATCCAAGATGGCGACCGGCAGGAGGACAGACACACATGCAGTGAGGCAGGTGAGCGGGGCGAAGAACACTCAATCCCCCCCAGCAAGAACCTCATTCCACGCTTCTGCGGATGCAGACATGGATGAAGTACGGGACCCCTTCTCTTCCCAATCACAGGAAGACTCGATCAGGCCACAGAAGGGTGAGTCCCCACACTTCTCTCTATCCCCCTCCCATACATATCAGGGTGAGAAAATAGATGGTGCAATCTCCCCAGCGTCCTCTATGGAGAGGAATATGGCTGAAATAGCTGAACTTGCCCTGAGCCAAAACAGCACAGCAAGTGAGCAACCTCCCCCACCTCCAGCTCCATATTCAGGAGATTCTGTCCTCCTGGCTCGCTTCTCAGCACTATTACAACAAGAACTGACCAAAGCATGTCAATCAATCACTGCTGAAATGAAACACGACTTTAATGACATAGGAGAGAGGCTGGATCAAATTGAATCTAAAATGGATGGCACAGTTCGGAGAGTCAACCAGAATTCAAACATGATATCCTCACTGCAGGAGCAGTTAGATGAAGCCAACGCCAAAATCGAAGATCAAGAAAATAGATCCAGGCGCCATAACTTCCGCATACGCGGATTACCAGAAACAGTAACAAATTTGGAAGAGGCAGTGCATGCATTAATGCAAGATCTGATCCCTGACATTACGCCGCAGCACATGGAAATCGACAGAGTCCATAGAGCACTGACTGCTCCAAGACAAGATGGCCCCCCGAGGGATGTGATCGTCAATCCACACTTTTATAAAATTAAAGAGCAAATAATGACCGCAGCCCGCGGTAAAAATGAAATCAACCTCATGGGTCACCCAATACAGATTTTCGCGGACATTTCACAAATGACTATCCAAAAAAGACGGGCCCTGAAGCCATTATTGGCGCAGCTCACTAACCGCCAAATTAAGTATCGGTGGTCATTTCCTTTTCGCTTGTCATTTACCTTTAAGGGGAAAACGCATTCTTTTACAAATTTTCCAGATGGGGAAGACATCCTTATGAGCCTAGGCTTAATCTCCAGAGAAACATCCTCCCCAAAATCTCTACCAGAATTGGATCGGGCAATCTCACCCTTGTGGGAACAACAACGTTCACGATATTCCTCAAGAAGACGACACCCAGCAACAGGACCAGACGGTTGACGGATCTGAATACCCTATTGATCAGCATTTTTTTTTCCCGGTGACAAATTCCATCGCAGCGAAGACCCCTTAGGGGACTTGGAACTCATATGGTTGGCTATGGTTGAACCAGTTTATTATGCCATTACAACATTAACGAGACTTCCTTATTTTTGGAGGCACATAGCCCCCTCCTCTCTCCCTTTTTTGAGAATTTTTGAGAATTTTTTGAGAATTTTTTGAGAGTTTTGAGAGTTTTTGAGAGTTTTGTTTGAAATCTATCTATTAATATCTGCTAGCTTAGAGTGCAGGTGTTACTAGTTCTATGCAAATAATACCTCAGTCCTGTTTAGTCAAACCTAGCGGGATTTAGGCCAATAGAAGATGTTAGTTCATTACTCTAGTCAGGATTCCCTCCTTACAGGAACAACATTCCATACAGAAAGAGCCGTGGCGAAACCGCATGCCACTTTCTAGCGAGCTTGCCGTCACCGATTGGGTGGCGATAACCTCGCTCCACTAAACGGAGATTATGATCTCCAGGACCTTGAAATATATATCTATGACCTTATATCAGATGCTAATATATGTTTTTTCTAGGGAGACGGGTGGACAATGGTCCAGTTCATCCTACCCCAACATTGTTTTCTCATTTTCTTTTTCTTTCTCTTTTCTCCCCCTTCCCTCCCGGAGTGCACCCCAGAGTCCGAATAGTGAAGAATCATATCAAGACGCCCTCAGGCGGACGGAGTTGGCAGACATCTACAACGGGCAAGTACAGACTGTCGAGCCATGATGATAAGCTCACTAACACACACATCTCATACTCGCATTTTAACACATAATGTTCAGGGCTTAAATTCCCCCACGAAACGCGCTAAGGCCTTTCAAAATTACTATAATATGAAAGCTGATATCCTACTCCTCCAAGAGACACATTTCTCACGCACTTCAGCCCCCCGTTACCTGAGTTCTAAATACCCCACTTTTTATTTGTCAAATGGACCAGATAAAAAGAGAGGAGTGGCAATTTGTATTGCCAAGAGAGTTCCATTTACCCCAAACATGGCCATAAAAGACAAAGAAGGGAGATATATCATGGTTGTGGGTACAGTTAATGAAAGTGCTCTCACACTTATATCTTATTATGCGCCTAATACGGGTCAAGTAACATTTTTCGAAAATATGCTGAAAACCCTGCTCCCACATATACAAGGCAAAGTAATACTGGGAGGAGACAGTAATGTCTCTCTGGATCAAATATTGGACAGGTCTAATATGCATAAACCTACCGTGAAACATATTCCCAAACAAGGCGTCAAACTAGCTCGGATGCTGTATTCCCATGATCTAGTAGACGTATGGAGAGACTTTCATCCCACAACCAGAGATTTTACACATTACTCCCTGGTCCATAAAACATATTCCCGTATAGACCATCTATTCATACAATCCGCATTACTGCCGTCGATCACTTCCGCTGAAATAGTCCCTAACTCATGGTCCGACCACTCACCAGTCCTAATGTCATTATCCGATCTATGGACGAGACCACAACCCTCATCATGGCGGCTTAATGCTTCACTGTTAAATGACCCCATAATTTACGCTGAACTAGAGAAAGATATTCGGCAATATTTCATCGACAACCACCCTAGCGCCACGTCCCCGGCACTAACTGGGCAGCACACAAAGCCACTATTCGTGGTAGACTAATTCAAATAGCCTCTAGAAACAAGAGAAACAATATGCAAAAGATACAGCAACAGGAAGAAGAATTACATAAAATAGTCCAGGAACAAAAAGCTAATCCCCATTTAGACTTACGCCACAAAATAGATATAGCACGGTCAGCATTAAATTATAGTCTTACAACTAGAGCAGAAAAGTACCTCCGCTGGGCTAGACATCGTTTCTATTCCAGGGGAGATAAACCTACGACCCTCCTAGCAAGGAAACTTACCCCCCGCCCATTTAACTCAGCCATGCCGAGAATTCGTACGAAAGAAGGGAAACACACTCAAAACCCCCAATTGATAACACAAAAATTTTCAAGGTTTTTCACTAAATTATACAACAAACCTAATCCATTTCCAAAAACAAAAGCAGACGCTTTCTTCCATGATATCTCACTACCACAAGTCGCACGAGAACATGTAGAGTTAATGGAAGCAGACTTCACCGAGGGAGAAATTTTAGCAGCTATCAAAAGCCTGAACCCCTCAAAAGCTCCTGGCCCGGATGGCTTCACAGGCCACTACTATAAAAAATACGCAGCCTTATTGACCCCACATCTATGTTCCTTCTTCAACGCAGTAAGGAAAGGCGACACACTAAGTACATACGAAAATTAAGCCCTTATACAAGTCATTCCCAAACCGGGGAAAGATCATGGAGACCCAGCCAATTACCGCCCAATATCGCTAATTAATACAGATCTCAAATTGATGACCAAGGTGTTAGCGACCAGAATGAACACTTTCCTGCCCAACTATATTCACCCAGACCAGGTGGGGTTCGTCCCCGGCCGACAAGCCCCAGATCAAACCCGACGGGCC
Source organism: Aquarana catesbeiana (assembly GCF_042186555.1). Taxonomy (NCBI): domain Eukaryota; kingdom Metazoa; phylum Chordata; class Amphibia; order Anura; family Ranidae; genus Aquarana; species Aquarana catesbeiana. Next base: position 981,863,128 of record NC_133324.1, on the reverse strand, counting down.
ATAGATATCATATCAGCGCTTAACTCTAACTGGGACAATATTGGGACACGGAAGGGTATGCTACTCTCATTAGATCTTTGCAAAGCATTCGATTCGGTTACATGGGAATATATATATTATGCACTAAGGAAATACGGGTTTGGGCCCCATTTCCTAACAATACTACAGGCACTATACAATACACCTACGGCTAAAATTCAGATAAAAGGATATAAATCACACACAATAAACATACATAGAGGAACAAGGCAGGGATGCCCTCTGTCACCTATACTTTTCATTTTAGCATTAGAGCCCCTAGCGATCAAAATTAGAAACAATAAGGACGTAAGAGGCATACATTGTGGAAATGGCGAACAGAAATGTTCCCTGTTCGCCAATGATATCCTGATGTTCATCTCTTCACCGATTGTCTCTCTTCCCATTCTATTCCAAATCCTGCGTCGCTTCTCGGCATTTTCGGGTCTTACAATTAATCACTCCAAATCCGAGGCCTTAAATCTCACGTTAGAACTAAAGACAGTCCAACAACTGCAAGCGTCATTCCAATTCAAATGGCAGAAAGATAAACTTCCATACCTAGGTATATTTCTAACCCCCACCATACAGACCCTTTATAAAGCCAACTACCCCCCTATGTATGGGAGGTTGACATCAGATCTATCAAGGTGGGCTGCTAGCCCCCCATCATGGTTCGGCAGACTGTACTCCATAAAAATGAATCTTTTACCAAGATTGTTGTACTTGTTCAGGACCCTCCCGATTGCTATCAACAGATCTGATCTAGAGGTGTTTCAGAAAAAAATAATGAAATTCATATGGGGGAACACAAGACCTAGGGTGAACAAACTAACTCTCAATGCCCCCAAAACCAAGGGAGGCCTGGGAATCCCTAATTTGATAAAATATTTCGAAGCAGCCCAATTGGCTCAATTAATTCGCTCCCACTCTGGAGCACCAGCCCCGTCTTGGATGACAATGGAATCTGCCCCTTACCCCACAAAACCCATAAGCCATATGATGTGGCTTAATATGAAAGACAGACCAACCTTAATGTGTCCCACACTATCCTTCTCAATGAATCTGTGGGATAGACTACAAAAACCCTTTGCTTTCCGCTCAATACATTCCCCCATGGCCCCTTTGGCGGGGAACCCAGATTTCACCCCAGGTCTTAACCCCCAAAGCCTATCATGGTGGACTAACAAAGGTTTGATTCGCATTGCTGACATGTGCGATCATAAAGGTATATTATCGAAACAAGCACTAATAGAAAAGTTTCAACTACCCGATGCAGAGTTTTATCGTTATCTCCAGATAGCTCATTTCCTGCATGCTCTACAGCGTAGAACCGACATTCTATCTTTCACCCCAATGGAATACCTATGTAGGTCTTATGATAAACACAAAGGCCACATATCACTAATCTACAGCATTTTAATCTCCAAAACGGAGAAATTACCCTATATGCTAAGGTGGGAGCAGGATTTGGAGATGGCGATAGAAACTGATAAATGGTACAAAATGACACAGATGGCTTCGAAAGGCTATATTAACACCTCCCTGATAGAAGCAAACTACAAAGTCTTATTAAGGTGGTACATGGTCCCGACGAGAATTGCAACATACATTCCCGATGCCTCTCCTTTATGTTTCAGAGGATGCGGCAAAGAAGGCACAATGTACCACACCTGGTGGACCTGTCCTAAGGTCAAACGATTCTGGATACGAATCTATAACTTCATATATTCACTGACCCAAGTCAATCTCACCAAATCCCCACAACAAGCCTTACTGGGGGATCCAGTAGAAGGAATACCTGGCCACACCAGGAAACTCATATCCTTTATATTCACAGCAGCTAGAATAGCGGTAGCGGGATCCTGGAAAAAACCCCTCGTTCCTTTTGAAATGGTTAAAGCAAAATTGACTTGGGTCATGATTAATGAACGCCTTACAGCGATTCTTCTAGATAAACAGAAGGCTTTTGATAAAATCTGGGAACCATGGTTATCCTATTTATCAACAGGTTTTGAAAATTAACGGATCCTGAGAGGGATCCCTTGGGGTGCACTCCACCCGAACTCCTCCCAAACCCCTTCCTTTATTTTCTTTCTTTTTCTGTCCCTTCCCCCTCTTCTACATTTCTCTCTGTTACCCCTACATTCTTCTACTAGCTGCTTCATTCTTTTAACAGCCTATGCAGGCCCTCCCACCTAAGATGTTATTATAAAAACAGATATGGAAGTTCTGAAATATAAGTAACAGGGGGGGGAGGTGTGGGGCTGGGGCCCCCGACCCACAGTAGAGACCCCAATTGGGGTGGGCGGTTGGGTCCCGGAGGCGCGCCTCCCCTCCACTTAATGTAGTAAAGAGAAAGATAAAGGAATGGATCGAGGAATAAATATAACAAACAAAATATATACCCAAATGTACTGTGTAAGATTTACAGCCTGGATACACATGCAAGTTGTAAAAATCTGAGTGAATGGGTACAGACGTATAGATATCCCCATAGTAAAAAGAAATAATGCATGACATGGAATGTTCATGGGAGCTCTGTAGACCTCATAGGCTGAAATACGTGGTCCTCCCCCCATTCTTCCCCCCCTCTTCTCTCCCCATTTGATTTTATACTGTATATGTTGTGCAATTTATACATGCTAATCTCTGTATTTCTTTTTATATTATTCTCAATAAAAATTATTGGAAACGAAAATATAATAATCTGGCCACATCCTCAACCTAGGGGGAAAACAAAACAGAATTGATTATAAATTGGATGAAGGGTGTACTGCAGTGTTGGCACAGAGAAGCAGATTGATAAGTTTAGAGGAAAATCTGTCTGGCATATTCAAGGAGAAGTACAGTGAAAGCTCATTTGGCTGTACCTCTCCTGTGGATCACAGTTCATTCTGCACTCCTGTGAACCATTTTTAGCGGGCTGAAGCCCGCTGTCGGCTGATGTCAGAGCCAGTCCATGCTCGAGATGGTCGGGATCGGCCCACATGCCTGGACCAGCACCCAGCTTAGGCTCCCAGTGAGCCATCGAGAACCTGAGCCGGCTGCTCTGCCCCCTCCACAGCCCAGCACTAAAGTGAGTGAGGAGGGGGCAGAGCAGAGAGCAGCGACTGACAGTCACCAGCTCTCTGCTCAGGGAGCTCTGAGAACCAAGCGATTGGCAGGGTTTGCTCGATTCTCAGTGTTAGAGCCAGTGTTCCATCAGAATCAGCAACATTAGTCCTGATCAGCACCTTACTAACGACGTGGAGGGGCTCATTTGCCAAGACTTGAGAGGCCGAGACACTTAGAGACCTCCACCTCAGAGGCAACTGACAAAACTCGCAGTCTATCCTGTCTGTGCTCCAGTCACCAGCACTCCGTAGTACGGCTCCCTCTGCCCATGGAGACACAGGTGGACAGAGTGGTTTAGTAGCAGGCATCCTGCACCAGTCACTGTCACCCACATCACATTGTGATAATTCATCCTCCATCATTTCAGCTGTTTTCCCCATTGTGTCCCACCTGAGCAGTATCAGAGCTGTCCTGGACCCCCGCCGGCTCCAACACAGGGAGTCCTCGTGAGATTTCCAGGGACAACTCTGCGGCACCGCCTGTGGTTGCTATGGTGGTTGCTATGGAAAAACCATCATCAACATTGTCAGAAATACATTCCTCATTATCATTCCTGACTCTCATAGGCTGTCCCAGCTCATTACCAGCTTGAGCCTGTGGGATATTTATTACATCACTTTTTACTTTATAAGACTCTCTCTCACCCGCCGGGGTGGCTACACAGTCATCCTGGGAGACCTCAGACACCATGAGCTCCTGGGAGGTCTCCAGGGACCTGTTACACCTGTCATGGTTGCTAGGGGCAATGGCACATCTCTCTCATTGGTCACCCCTCACATATATACTTCAGCACTCTGCTGAATCAGTCCTGTCCTTTGCACAGAACCGTTTTCCCCTTTTAAACCCCAACATAGAAGGAAATGGATCACCATTTTCAGAATTGTTAGTACATACCACATCATTAGGTTTATCTTTAACCCTTGTCTCTCTGCTACAAAGAGCATTGCATGGAGACAAGTCCTTATCAGTCCTCAAGCTTGCTGCAGGTTCAGATTTAAACTGGGCTTTGCTACTAGACGGGGTATTCATTTTCATCAAGTCTCTGAAAGCAGATTTTCTGACTGGACTTCCTCCCACTTCACAGGGAACAGTCCCAGGACCCGTCTCTCTCTCTCTCTCTCTCTATCATATTTGTAAGTCTTACCAATCCAGTTGTCAGGTGTGGAAAGCTTCCATTGAGGGTGTTGTCCCTTCTTTGCTGTGCTCTCTAATGCCCCCTCATGGACACGGGGCAACATTGCATCTTTCTTGGATTTTCCAACATTCCCTGCAGGCCAAACAGGTTTCCTGTTGCCAGGGGTAACAGCAGACCCACACACATTGTCTCACCCCTTGCAGGATGCTGGATACGGTGCCCTCTTCTCTGGGCTGACCACTTCACACAAGCAGCCATAACTTGAAACCACTGGTTTCTTCTGCTCTCCATCACCCCCTGCAGGCTGAACAACATTTTCTCACATTTTCTGTCTTGTCGCCAGGGGCAACAACAGACACTTTTGCACGAACCTCTTCACTCAGAATTTGAGCCACATCTCCGCTGCAGCTCCTCCTTTCTGCAAACGGACTCTCTCTGGTTGCTATGGGAGACCACATTCTCCCCGCAGAACTTTTCCAGTGCTCCATAGACTGGATGTCTTCTAGATAATTATCGGAGTCATCTCACTCATAACCCATCAAGCGGTTCACCCCTTGGTACTCTTGTGTCAGAAAAGGTTGCACCAATTCAGCCTAGCGGTATCTGGGCCACCCTTGGTAGGAAGCAATCATCGCAAATTCATCCAAAAAGTCTTCAACATGTTCAGAAGACAACATAGACCGTATGAAGTCAGCTGGACGGATTTCTGCTTTGTTGCCACGGCAACCGCACCCATCTGCTGACTCTTTGCACTAAGTGACGGCTTGCTTTCCTTTTGTCTTTGCTCCAGTGCCGCCAAATGCATCTTGTACCAGTCTGGGGCTTGTTCTGTCCGTAACAACCCCTCCAGCCACAGGGTTCTGTCTCTCATCACAGCAAACAATGGGGGGGATTTACCAAAGGCACATACACTTTGCACTACAAGTGCAAAACACACTTGAAACTACACTTGGAAGTTCAGTCGCTGGAGATCTGAGGGGGACATGCAAGGAAAATAAACAGCATTTTAGCTTGTACATGATTGGACGATAAAATCAGCAGAGCTTCCCCTCATCTGAGATCTACAGTGACTGCACTTCCAAATGCAATTTTAAGTGCACTTTGCACTTATAGTGCAAAGTGGATTTGTCTTTTCGTAAATAACCCCCATTGCTTCCTTTTTTGCATTTTGACCGCCCCATCTCTGCAGTCAGGCCCACAACATATAACACAGTTCCTTTTAAACACAGGAAAATTTGGTGTACTGTCTCTTTAAGACTTGCAAGCAGCAGACTTTCTCATGCAGACTCCACTGGTTCACATGAGCCGCTCCTCACAGCATTGCTGCAAAACACTTTCTTTCTACTCACCGGTTTTGGTATGTGAGGATCTGGAAGTCTTCCAACTCTGCCCAACATCCAAACTAGCACGGGGTCCACTGCCACGTATATATATTATATATCTATATATACACAGTGGGGATGGAAAGTATTCAGACCCCCTTAAATTTTTCACTCTTTGTTATATTGCAGCCATTTGCTAAAATCATTTAAGTTCATTTTTTTTCCTCATTAATGTACACACAGCCCCCCATATTGTACACACAGCCCCCCATATTGTACACACAGCACCCCATATTATACACACAGCTCCCCATATTGTACACACAGCACCCCATATTGTACACACAGCCCCCCATATTGTACACACAGCACCCCATATTGTACACACAGCACCCCATATTGTACACATAGCACTCCATATTGTACACACAGCCCCCCATATTGTACACACAGCACCCCATATTGTACACACAGCCCCCCATATTGTACACACAGCCCCCCATATTGTACACACAGCACCCCATATTGTACACACAGCCCCCCATATTGTACACACAGCCCCCCATATTGTACACACAGCACTCCATATTGTACACACAGCACCCCATATTGTACACACAGCACCCCATATTGTACACACAGCCCCCCATATTGTACACACAGCACTCCATATTGTACACACAGCCCCCCATATTGTACACACAGCACCCCATATTGTACACACAGCCCCCCATATTGTACACACAGCACCTCATATTGTACACACAGCACCCCATATTGTACACACAGCACCCCATATTGTACACACAGCCCCCCATATTGTACACACAGCACCCCATATTGTACACACAGCCCCCCATATTGTACACACAGCACTCATATTGTACACACAGCACCTCATATTGTACACACAGCCCCCCATATTGTACACACAGCCCCCCATATTGTACACACAGCACTCATATTGTACACACAGCACCCCATATTGTACACACAGCCCCCCATATTGTACACACAGCACCCCATATTGTACACACAGCACCCCATATTGTACACACAGCCCCCCATATTGTACACACAGCACCCCATATTGTACACACAACACCCCATATTGTACACACAGCCCCCCATATTGACAGAAAAACACAGAATTGTTGACATTTTTGCAGATTTATTAAAAAAGAAAAACTGAAATATCACATGGTCCTAAGTATTCAGACCCTTTGCTCAGTATTTAGTAGAAGCCCCTTTTGATGAGTCTTTTTGGGGAAAGATGCAACAAGTTTTTCACACCTGGATTTGGGGATCCTCTGCCATTCCTCCTTGCAGATCCTCTCCAGTTCTGTCAGGGGGGATGGTAAACGTTGGTGGACGGCCATTTTTAGGTCTCTCCAGAGATGCTCAATTGGGTTTAAGTCAGGGCTCTGGCTGGGCCATTCAAGAACAGTCAGGGAATTGTTGTGAAGCCACTCCTTCGTTATTTTAGCTGTGTGCTTAGGGTCATTGTCTTGTTGGAAGGTAAACCTTCGGCCCAGTCTGAGGTCCTGAGCACTCTGGAGAAGGTTTTCATCCAGGATATCCCTGTACTTGGCCGCATTCATCTTTCCCTCGATTGCAACCAGTCGTCCTGTCCCTGCAGCTGAAAAACACCCCCACAGCATGATGCTGCCACCACCATGCTTCACTGTTGGGACTGTATTGGACAGGTGATGAGCAGTGCCTGGTTTTCTCCACACATACCGCTTAGAATTAAGGCCAAAAAGTTCTATCTTGGTCTCATCAGACCAGAGAATCTTATTTCTCACCATCTTGGAGTCCTTCATGCGGGCTTTCATGTGTCTTGCACTGAGAAGAGGCTTCCATCGGGCCACTCTGCCATAAAGCCCCGACTGGTGGAGGGCTGCAGTGATGGTTGACTTTCTACAACTTTCTCCCATCTCCCGACTGGAGCTCAGCCACAGTGATCTTTGGGTTCTTCTTTACCTCTCTCACCAAGGCTCTTCTCCCCCGATAGTTCAGTTTGGCCGGACAGCCAGCTCTAGGAAGGGTTCTGGTCGTCCCAAACGTCTTCCATTTAAGGATTATGGAGGCCACTGTGCTATTACGAACCTTAAGTGCAGCAGAAATGTTTTTGTAACCTTGGCCAGATCTGTGCCTTGCCACAATTCTGTCTCTGAGCTCTGTGCCTTGCCACAATTCTGTCTCTGAGCTCTTCAGGCAGTTCCTTTGACCTCATGATTCTCATTTGCTCTGACATGCACTGTGAGCTGTAAGGTCTTATATAGACAGGTGTGTGGCTTTCCTAATCAAGTCCAATCAGTATAATCAAACACAGCTGGACTCAAATGAAGGTGTAGAACCATCTCAAGGATGATCAGAAGAAATGGACAGCACCTGAGTTATATATATGAGTGTCACAGCAAAGGGTCTGAATACTTAGGACCATGTGATATTTCAGTTTTTATTTTTTAATAAATCTGCAAAAATGTCAACAATTCTGTGTTTTTCTGTCAATATGGGGTGCTGTGTGCACAATATGGGGGGCTGTGTGTACAATATGGGGGGCCGTGTGTACAATATGGGGGGCCGTGTGTACAATATGGGGGGCCGTGTGTACAATATGGGGTGCTGTGTGTACAATATGGGGTGCTGTGTGTACAATATGGGGTGCTGTGTGTACAATATGAGGTGCTGTGTGTACAATATGGGGTGTTGTGTGTACAATATGGAGTGCTGTGTGTACAATATGGGGTGCTGTGTGTACAATATGGGGTGTTGTGTGTACAATATGGTGTGCTGTGTGTACAATATGGGGGGCTGTGTGTACAATATGGGGGGCTGTGTGTACAATATGGAGTGCTGTGTGTACAATATGGGGGGCTGTGTGTACAATATGGAGTGCTGTGTGTACAATATGGGGGGCTGTGTGTACAATATGGAGTGCTGTGTGTACAATATGGGGGGCTGTGTGTACAATATGGGGTGCTGTGTGTACAATATGGGGTGCTGTGTGTATAATATGGGGTGTTGTGTGTACAATATGGGGTGCTGTGTGTACAATATGGGGGGCTGTGTGTACAATATGGGGTGCTGTGTGTACAATATGGGGTGCTGTGTGTACAATATGGGGTGCTGTGTGTACAATATGGAGTGCTGTGTGTACAATATGGGGTGCTGTGTGTACAATATGGGGTGTTGTGTGTACAATATGGGGTGCTGTGTGTACAATATGGGGGGCTGTGTGTACAATATGGGGGGCTGTGTGTACAATATGGAGTGCTGTGTGTACAATATGGGGGGCTGTGTGTACAATATGGAGTGCTGTGTGTACAATATGGGGGGCTGTGTGTACAATATGGAGTGCTGTGTGTACAATATGGGGGGCTGTGTGTACAATATGGGGTGCTGTGTGTACAATATGGGGTGCTGTGTGTATAATATGGGGTGTTGTGTGTACAATATGGGGGGCTGTGTGTACAATATGGGGGGCTGTGTGTACAATATGGAGTGCTGTGTGTACAATATGGGGGGCTGTGTGTACAATATGGAGTGCTGTGTGTACAATATGGGGGGCTGTGTGTACAATATGGGGTGCTGTGTGTACAATATGAGGTGCTGGGTGTACAATATGGGGTGCTGTGTGTACAATATGGGGTGCTGTGTGTACAATATGGGGGGCTGTGTGTACAATATGGGGTGCTGTGTGTACATTAATGAGGAAAAAAATGAACTTAAATGATTTTAGCAAATGGCTGCAATATAACAAAGAGTGAAAAATTTAAGGGGGTCTGAATACTTTCCGTCCCCACTGAATATTTGAATTTATTAAAACCTCTTTTTTATCCTATTTATGTTTTTGCTTCCGTGTGCCTCATATAAAGTTCTGCCCTTTGCTCTCCTTTTCTCTCCCAGGAGCTCGGCATACCAGAAGACACAAGAGGGAGGCGGCTGAACTGTAGCCAATCCCAGGATAACAAGTACATACCTAGAGAAAATGAAACTAGCCAATCACACGCTCTCATTTCTCACCAATCACATGATTGTTTTTTCAGGAACCCGAAACTGGAAGGTTTCCATATAGTTTAACCCTTTGGCTGCCAGGCCCTGCACTCCACTTTTTAAACTCGGCTGGCCGGACCATTTTACCAATTTTTCTATTGATTTTTTATTTTTTCTCTTCCAGCTATCAGAGTTTGTGAAAGACCCCCCGAACCAGACATTTCCTGAAAGCACATGACCCGTAGAATAAAAAGAAGGAGCTACTGTTTTTTTTAAGCAATAGTTGCGTAAACTATAAATGCACATATACCGCGTTGTCTAAAGAACAAGGAAAATAGCAGCCAGCACTGCAGTAGATCAAGTTATAAAAAGTGACAAAAAGGTAAAAAAGTGCAGCGCTAACAAGTGAAAGGTCATTAAACCTCTACAAATAATAAAGGTAAACTGGTAATGTAAACTTAGCGAAAAAATGTCCAACAATTTGTAATTGAAACACAAAGGGGGTTATTTACTAAAGGAAAATCCACTTTACACTTGGAAGTAAAGTCGCTGTAGATCCGAGGGGGGCATGCAAGGAAAATAAAAAAAACAGCATTTTAGCTTGTACATGATTGGATGATCAGATCAGCAGAGCTTCCCCTCATTTCAGATCTTCCCCTCAGATCTCCAGCGACTGAACTTCCAAGTTCACTTGCAGTGCAAAGTGGATTTGCCTTATGTAAATAACCCCCAAAATGTCTTTAACCGTTTGCTGCCCGCTGTCATATGACGTGATGGACTTTGAGCGGGGATATGTGAATGATGGGTGTAGCTACAGACACCATTCAGATATTGCCACTTTCAGCCGGTGATTCCCTACACCATAAGAGATGTGGGGTCTTATTGACCCCACATGTCACTGTAAAGAGGACCTGTCATGCCATATTCCTATTACAAGGGATGTTTACATTCCTTGTAATAGGAATAAAAGTGATCAAAATTTTTTTTTTCAAATAAGTGTCAAACTAAAAAAAGAAAGTATAATTAACAATAAAAAAAATGTAAAGCGCTCCTGTCCCCGTGTGCTCGCACACAGAAGCGAACGCATACATAAGTCCCGCCCACATATGAAAATGGTGTTCAAACCCCACATGTGAGGTATCGACGCGAACGTTGGAGCAAGAGAAATAATTTTGTCTCTAGACCTCCTCTGTAAATCAAAACATGTAAACAGTAAAAAAATTTCAAGCGTCGCCTATGAGGATTTTTAAGTACCGAACTTTGGCGCCATTCCACGAGCGTGTGCTATTTTGAAGCGTGACATGTCAGGTATCTATTTACTCGGCATAACTTCATCTTTCACAATATGCAAAAACATTGAGCTAACTTTACTGTTTTGTTTTTTTTAAAGCACAAAACTTTTTTTCCCCCAAAAAACGCGTTTGAAAAATTGCTGCGCAAATACTGTGCGAGATAAAAAGTTGCAACAACCGCCATTGTATTCTCTACGGTCTTTGCTAAAAAAACATATATAATGTTTGGGGGTTCTATGTAATTCTCTAGCAAAAAAACAATGATTTTAGAATGTAGGAGAGAAATGTCAGAATTGGTCTGGGTGGCAAGTGGTTAAAGAAAAAGAGAAACTTCAAAGTGGAATGTCCAAAAAGATCAGTGATAATCTTCAACCTCCTATGTGATCATCAAATATGGTACTAATTTGATCGTTTGATAGTAGATCCACCACCAGAAACACCAAATGCTTACCGGAGGGATTGAACTCAAGTAGGTGTACACCTAGTGAGTCCATCAAACTTTGTGGTATAATATACCCAGAGGACATCAGGTTCAGGATCCGGATATAACCTCCAGGTGGATATTGGATGTAAGTAGGTTCAGATGAATCGGGCATTCAGCCCCACCAATAAAAGAAGAAGGAAGGCATATAGTGTAATTCTGTTGAGAAAATTTAATGTATAGAAAACAGAGGAAATACACTCATGTTTATGTAGTAAAAAAGCGCTTGAGAAAAAAGTGACAGTGGTCTCAGCATGGCTTCCTGACGCGTTTCGACTTATAAATCATCATCTGGGGTGCTGATCCACTGTGGTCACTGTGTTTTTATATATGCTAAGTACCCCCATAATGAATAGCAGCTCCGTCTGATTGGTAATGCAATTCTAAGGTTATTTCCTGGTTCGGCCAAGATGGCGCCATAGCGTGCGTCCCAAGCCTCGTTCTGACATGCGGAAGTGGATATGACGTCACACTACACCATATCAGGTGTTGATAACCAAAAAAATGGCACCGCTGTCAGTGGGACAAAAACGTAACGCGGTCGTCAATCCTGGTTACATTCAATCCTGGTTACATTCCGTTCCTCGCAGCCAGTTCCTGAGACTGCGTAGGAATTGTTCTGACGTAAACACTTATTCAGTTCATCAACACTGAAAGAACGATTTATAGAGAAGGGATATGATCCAGTACTGGTAACTTCAGAACTAAATAAAGGGGCAGGGATTGATAGGAGTTCTTTGTTGGTAAAGAAACCTCCTCGGGAACAAGATCATTCCTTTAAATGTTCCATGCTCACCACATTTTCACTCCAACATAGAGAAATGAAAAACATCATCCGTCATCATTGGGATAGACTGAGAAATGATCGTGTACTGAAAACTGTACTTCCAGAACAACCGAAAGTCATTTTTAGAGGAGTGTCTTCATTGCGAGGAAAGATTGCCCCTAATACGATCAATCCTCCGACACAATCTTCATTCTTTCACTATCTAGTTGGATATTTTCCTTGTAGGAAATGTACAGTATGCCAATATAATTCTTGTGGGGGACGTAAAAGTCTTGAATACAAATCTAATGTCACCAATCGGGTATATCCCATCTAAACATTTTGTACCTGTACCACCACACATGTCCTTTATATGATCACTTGCCCTTGCGGCAAACAATATGTGGGTCGTGCGATCCGTGCGTTTTCCGTCAGGGTAGGTGAGCATATCGCTAAAATGAAGAGTGGTGATGTCCAACATAATGTGCCCCGACATTATAGAGAACACCATAGTCGAGACCCCCAAGGGTTCCCAATTCCTTATCATTGACAAATATACCCCCCCTTGGAGGGGAGGAGCCATGACACGCGGGGTCTCACGTCTGGAGACTTATTGGATTCACCAATTACAGACTTATTCACATTTTGGATTAAATATTGAATGGGACATTAATGATTTTATCAGCCAGGCATGATGTTCTGCTATTCTGGATATTATTGGGTGCAATCGGTACATATGGAATCATTTGTGTATCCATGTGCTCTATGTATATTTCATATCAGTTTCTGTTCTATTTGTAGTGATTTAACTTTTTTCACCTTTTTGTCAATATTTGCGCAAATGTTTATCAAATTGCTATTTTCCCTTCGGGTCTAATATGGAAATTAAAGGGAACCCTGCGGCAAAATAAAAAAAAATGGCGTAGGGGTCCCCCCAAAATCCATACCAGACCCTTATCCGAGCACACAACCTGGCAGGCCGCAGGAAAAAAGGGATGAGAGAGCCCCCCCCCCTCCTGAACCGTACCAGGCCACATGCCCTCAACATGGGGAGGGTGCTTTGGGGTAGCCAGGCACAATATTTAAAGGAATATTTCATTTTTATTGTTTCAATTTAAGCATTAAAAAATCACTGCTCCCGAAAAAACGCCCCATTTAAAAACTTTTTTAGCATTGATCCATGTCCCCTGGGGCAGGACCCGGGTCCCCAAACACTTTTTATGACAATAACTTGTATATAAGCCTTTAAAATGAACACTTTTGATTTTTCATGTTCTTGTCCCATAGACTTTAATGGTGTTCTGGCGGCTTTCGAATTTTCCCCGAACATCACATATTATTCTCTGTTCACAGAACATCCGAACAACCAAACCTCGGCCCGAACCGTTCACCATCCCTACTGGAGAGCAATCCACACATGGATCGGACTTCAGAGGAAAGGGAGATTTAGACGCATGTCTATCCTTACTATGGTTTATTTTTTACAATTTAAATTTATTTATACAGTTACAATTATTTATTTATTTTTATTATTTTTCTCATTTTTGGAGGGGGCTTTGTAGAGACATCAGGGGTCTAAACATCTAATATCTCTTTCTTGACTATCTGCAGTCTCTTTAACTGCACTGTAGATGAATGGATAGGAGTCTGCATAGAGGATCCATTTTATTCAAAAACTGATGCATAGTAAACACAGTTTAGTATGCTTCAGCGATGAATGAATGCAGAAGTGATCAGTAACGATCGCTGACTGTATTCATTCAGGAATGGAAGGGGGCTTATAAATATAAACGCAGGATTATCACCCCCCCCCCGCTCTCCATCATGGCAGTGATCTCCTGCCCCTGTAGAGGTTGTAGCTGGTGGGAGGGGGAGCAAGGAAATCCAACCAGCAGCTGCACAGAGGGGGCATCCGGCCATCAGTGAGGTGGGGGGCACTGAAGGGGGGTCAGAGCAGCAGGGGATTTATTTGGACAAGTAGATCCGCTTGTGACTGCCCTGCAGCACCCAAATCCAACAGGAAGATGGGGGAGGGAAGCTGGCAGCTGCAGGGTGGCCACATAGGGATCAGGGTTTACAAGGGGGGATCAGTGCTGGGGGGGATCAGTGCTGGGGGGATCAGTGCTGGGGGGGATCAGTGCTGGGGCTGACCAGTGCTGGGGGGGATCAGTGCTGGGGGAGGATCAGTGCTGGGGGGGGATCAGTGCTGGGGGGGATCAGTGCTGGGGGGATCAGTGTTGGGGGGGATCAGTGCCGGGGGGATCAGTGCCGGGGGGATCAGTGCCGGGGGGGGATCAGTGCCGGGGGGGATCAGTGCCGGGGGGGATCAGTGTTGGGGGGGGATCAGTGTTGGGGGGGGATCAGTGCTGGGGGGATCAGTGCTGGGGGTGATCAGTGCTGGGGGTGATCAGTGCTGGGGGGGATCAGTGCTGGGGGGGATCAGTGCTGGGGGGGATCAGTGCTGGGGGGATCAGTGCTGGGGGGGATAAGTGCTGGGGTGATCAGTGTTGGGGGGATCAGTGCCGGGGGGATCAGTGCTGGGGGGGATAAGTGCTGGGGTGATCAGTGTTGGGGGGATCAGTGCCGGGGGGATCAGTGCCGGGGGGATCAGTGCTGGGGGGGGATCAGTGCTGGGGGGGATCAGTGCCGGGGGGGATCAGTGCCGGGGGGGATCAGTGCCGGGGGGGGATCAGTGCCGGGGGTGATCAGTGCTGGGGTGATCAGTGTTGGGGAGATCAGCACTGGGGGGGATCAGCGCTGGGGGGGGATCAGTGCTGGGGGGGGATCAGTGCTGGGGGGGATCAGTGCCGGGGGGGATCAGTGCCGGGGGGGATCAGTGCCGGGGGGGTCAGTGCCGGGGGGGGATCAGTGCCGGGGGTGATCAGTGCCGGGGGTGATCAGTGTTGGGGAGATCAGCACTGGGGGGATCAGTGCTGGGGGGGGATCAGTGCTGGGGGGATCAGTGCTGGGGGGGATCAGTGCTGGGGGGATCAGTGCTGGGGGGGATCAGTGCTGGGGGGATCAGTGCTGGGGGGGATCAGTGCTGGGGGGATTAGTGCTGGGGGGGATCAGTGCTGGGGGGATTAGTGCCGGGGGGGATCAGTGCCGGGGGGGGATCGGTGCCGGGGGGGATAAGTGCTGGGGGGAGATCAGTGCTGGGGGGATCAGTGCTGGGGGGATCAGTGCTGGGGGGATCAGTGCTGGGGGGGGATCAGTGCTGGGGGGGGATCAGTGCTGGGGGGGGATCAGTGCTGGGGGGATCAGTGCTGGGGGGGATCAGTGCTGGGGGGATCAGTGCTGGGGGGGATCAGTGCTGGGGGGGATCAGTGCTGGGGGGATCAGTGCCGGGGTGATCAGTGCCGGGGGGATCAGTGCAGGGGGATCAGTACAGCGGGGGGAAGTGGCAGGAAAGGGGGCATTAGAGTGGAGGTGGAGGGAACTTCAGATGTCAGTAAAGGTGGGTGAGGGGCGGAGGACACGGGGCAGAGATATCAGTTTCTTCATTTCAATGGGGAGGAGCGTTTTTTGTTTGTTTTATAACTGACCAAATATACACCAAAAATGCAGCAAACAGGATTTCTAACACCACAAGGGAAGTGCATTTTAATTCATGAAATCATACATGTATGAATGTGAGTATACATAAAAAATATAATTGAAAAAATACCAAAGTGAAAAAAAAAGTGAAAAAAGAAAAACTAAAGCAAGGTCCCATCAAGAAACAAGTCCATAGATTCTTATAAAACAGAGTCCATCTAGATGAGAATAATTGCAGAAAGGAAATGGTGACAAAGTTTAAATTGGGTACGATTCTAATTTGGAAATTCGGATACATCGGAATAATGAAAATATGTCTGAATTTTATTTCGGAATGATCCGATCCGCACATGTCTAATTCCAGGGACAGGAGAGCTCCCAGCACTACACTCAGGATTATACTTCTACTGAAGACTTCCTGTCTGGAATCTAGTTACCCTTCACATCCCAGAGGGAGGTTCTCACCCAGATTTACTGTCCTCCATTACAGTTTATTACACATTTTGGAGTATCCTAAAACATTCCCTCCCCCATCCCAGTTTTTTAAGCAAATAAACTACAAAAGGACATCCAAGGCCTGATCTATGACTTGATGGTGAAATGCGTTGTGCCTGGCTGCTCTGGGCCTATCAGGGAATAGAACCTGGGACCAAGCAGCAGGACCAGTCTCGGGTCTGTGCTATACTAGTAATAGTCCAATCTGTCTGATTGTTATATCTATATCCAATCATTGATCAATATTCCCATATACAGAGCCGAGGATTTCCACTTCCTGAGACTGTATACCCCTCCCCCGTCACCTGTCCACATTACCACACCCCCATCACAATCCCCGCCCCCTCCACATCATAACCAATAGGAACAAGACTAGCACTGGCTGTATTCATAGTGATAATCATCACAGCCAATCACAGTGAGGGGGAGGAGCAATCACAGATCCATGGATTGGTCATGTAAAGGAACCTGTGAGGACAGAAATGTCGGAATTCTCATTGTGGATATTAAAGTGTGTGTCTAGACAAATCCTATTGTTCTAGATTTGGATGGAGTGGGGGAGGATTAGAACCCCTGTCAGGTTTTTACTGCTATCCGGGGCTCCATTAGAGAGATTTCTCCTCACTTCCTGTCCTGGTGACAATGTTTTATCAGACAGGAAATGAAGAAAAATCTACAACAGGGACACAGACAGAAATAAAGATCTGACAGGGGTTCTAATCCTTCCCCTACTCTACTAAAGAAAAGGATTTTTATTTCTGTCTGTTGCTGTTGGAGAGTTCCCCTCACTTCCTGTCTGGGGAAATGTTGTCACAGGAACAGGAAGTGAGGGGAAATCTCTCTAATGGAGCCCCAGATAGCAGAAATAAAGATCTGACAGAGGTTCTAATCCTCCCCCACTCCATCCAAAGCTTGAAAATACCCCTTTCTTCTATAGATAGACAGTGATGGTGGAGACCCCAGGGCCGTCATCCTGATCCTGGCTACACTATGTAGTGTGTCACTGACCCAGAACAAGCATGCAGCCAGTGAAGGCTGAACAATCTGACCTCCTGCATGCTTGTTCCTGGTCAGTGACACACTAGGTAGTGAAGTGAGGTTTAGGATGAAGATGACGGCCCCGGAACCTGCAGCTTTATAAATAAATCACTCATGTTTCCTGTCCTCTGCTTCCTCCTATTGGATGAGTATTCCACCAATCACCAATCAGATAATCCACCTTGTGATGTCTCTGGGCAGATCTCTCACTTCTTATTCCCCCCACATATCTTTATACAACCTCCCCATCCCCCTACCCTTCCCCCTACATATACTCCAGCATGGAGGGGCTCAGTGAAGGTGGTGGTGAAGGTGTGGAGATGTCGGATCAGGTCACACAGATCATAAAAGGAGATCCGCCCGGCCTCATAATCCAGATATATCCTGACTCTCCCACTGGAGACATTGCCGGGTAATGGGGTCTTCTTACTGTCATGTATCACTGAGGGCGGATTATCCCACAACCCCCCCTGCAAACTCCAGGACTTTTTATTATCTCCAATATATGACTGATCTCCTCTCCTGTCTATACTGGGGTAACACATCCCGACTCTCCATCTATGTGCCCGCCCGACATCCACTTCCCAGTAATGTCTCCCTGAGGAGAACCTCTGACTGCTCATCACCTGTTTATACTGAAACCTCTCTGGTGTTTCTGGGCGATTCTGAGGTGATGATGAGTCGGATGCAGTTTTCCTGTCATCTGATATATGTAGATCATTACCAGCTGTCCTCACATCCAGTAATATGTCTGTAACCCCCCTCTCTACATTTACCCCAGACATGATATCAGATAAACCTGTGTGTAATGTGTGTGAGATCCCCCCCACACCCAGATCCCCTCCATCATGGAGGAGTTTATCATGTCTCTCTCTGTCCTCATCATCTCCATCCTCAGTATCACACAAGTCACCTGTGTCTGATTCCTGTAGGACAGTCAGTGGATCCGTCATGTTACACAGCATCTCAATGTCCCCCATCTTCCTGGACAGCTCCTCCTTCTTTATTTCCAGATCCTGGACCAGATCATTGATTATCCCGGAGATCCGCTCTGCCTGCCCGGAGATTTCCCTCAGGACTCTCTTCTTCAGGTCTTCCAGACGTCTCCTGAGGTCTCTGAACAGGACAGTGACTCTCTCTGTTTCATCATCTGCTTCTCCTTGTACTTTCCTCCTGTGTTCCTGCAGACTCTGGACTCTTTTCTCCATCTCCTCTCTCTCTGTCATCAGTTTCTGCAGAACATTCCTCAGTTTCTTCTTCTTCTTCTCAGAGGCCTCATCCAGAGATTCCTTCTTATGGCCGATGTGATCTCCAATCAGACAACAAGACACACAGATACAGGTGGAGTCCTCAGTGCAGTAATACTTCAGTAGTTCCTTATGGACGGAGCATTTCCTGTTCTCCAGGGAAGTGGTGGGGTCACATAAGACGTGTTCTGGTGACTTGCTGTGGACTCTCAGGTGATTGTCACACAGAGAAGCTTCACACTGCAGACAGGATTTCACAGCAGGTACAGGAGTGTGAATACAGTAAGTACAGAAGACCCCGGACTCCTCCTCATCTGGATGGGTGGACAGGAAATTCTCCACTATGTTCCGTAGTGCTATGTTCCTCTGAAGGACGGGGCGTTTCCTGAATGTTTGTCTACATTCAGGACAGGAATAACCTCCAGACCCCTCCTGTGTATCCCACACACGACCAATACAGTCCCGGCAGAAGTTATGTCCACATTTCAGCATTACAGGATCTGTATAAATGTTCAGACAGACGGAACATTTCAGCTCCTTCCTCAGATCAACAGACGCCATCGCTGAGAGCAGAAGAGAGAAATGACACTGAAAGTATCTGACACTCATTATAACCAGTTCTGTACATTCCTACACAGGGAGGGGCTGAGACTGAGACACGTAGTCATAGGAACTTTTATACAGAAGAACATAGATAATACAATATCTCACAAAAGTAAGTACACCGCTCACATTTATGTAAATCTTTTCTTCTATCTTTTCATGTGACAACACTGAAGAAATGACACTTTGCTACAATGTAAAGTAGTGAGTGTACAGCTTGTATAACAGTGTAAATTTGCTGTCCCCTCAAAATAACTCAACACACAGCCATTATGTGGTTGTAAACCCTAAAAAAAAAAAGAAAAGTGACTTCATCAGGGGAACCGTGACGCCACATGGAGGGATGGAAAGGCACCTGTATTAACGCTGACAGACGATCTCGCCGCTCGTGGAGTTCTGTACATTATCCTATGATTACCCTCATTGTTGTTATCAATAAAGCTACGATTATTCAAAATACTCCACAATCCGGACCCCTCTCTTTTCTGATATCTCCCTTGTATCCACTGAGAGACAAAGACATTTCCTGGTGCCTCCATGGCAGCATACAGGTGATAGAGCTCCGCCTCGACTCCTCCCTCAGGACCAGTGAATAGCATAAATTAAAGACATAGTCCCTCCCCCAACATTCTCCTTTTTTTCCTCATACCTCTTGTGCTGGTGAAGAGTAGCAGTATGTCCATACCTCTGCAGTCGGCAGCGTCCGCCGGGTTTAGCCTTTCCCGTGCGCAGTCCCTGTTCTTGGGCCGCTTACAGCGCTGATAAGACTGGGAACCCCTCTGTGGATCTGTTTGGGTCTTCGTGCAGAGTTTCCTCAGGAACGCAGTCTGCCACCATATCCTATGATGAAGCCAAAAGGAGTCGCATAAGGATCAGCTCCCTTCTGCCAGGCTTGTGATTTTACATTTTTTTGTTTCCTTTTAAAAAAAAAAAAAGAGAGTTGCATTTGTATTTTCCCCCCTCTTTTTCTCTTCTGCATCATTTCCTTTTGTTTTCCTCCCTTGGAAAGAAACATTAACGGCTGTAAGATACTTGTTACCTTTAGGTGTGCAGACAAATGTTTTTTTTTAGGAGCGGCAGCCATTCCCCTGTTTCTGTGGGGGATCGTGTTGTATTTGGTTTCGCTTTCCCTGAATGTAGCGTGGCTCGGCGTCCCCTTCGCCCTACTGCGCAGGCACGATCCGGGAAGCTAAAACAGCCGTCGCTCGACGAGTGTTTTTCTCGGCTTCCCGGCGTCGGCTCTACTGCGCATGCGCGGGCGCATGCGCGGTCTCTCGACGCTGCGGCGGCCATCTTGCTTTATGGAAAAAGGGCCAGTTTTTGCCCTTTTCTTCCTAAAAATTTTTTTAAAAAAATTAAAAAAAAAAAAGAGAGAAGAGAGAGAGACTGGGGGTTCATGGGACTGCCCCACCCACCCCTAGGGTATTTAAGGTCAGCTTTGAGGGCTATCAGTCAGAGTCTCCTCGGCTGTGCCCTGCTAGGTTTCTCTAAAGCTGCTCTGTGGTAAGTATTTAAAAAAAAAAAAAAAAGGGGGAAAGAACAAAATGGTTAATGTGTCTCTAAAAAAAAAAAAAAAAAAAAAAAAAAAACTTCTTTTTCTTTCCTTACCTTTCTTTGCTATTTTCCGCAGCTGATCCTTATGCCCAACTCCGCAATGAGCCATTCATCCCGCAACAAAGATCCTCACACTTCCGTTAGGTATGGGACCACCTATACGTGAGTATAAAAAAAAAAAAAAAAAGTGCGCTCGCTGGCCTGACATGATTTTTTTCTTAAAATCATAGCCCTGCCCACTCCAAGAGGACCGAAAAATCCTCAAGGCACCACGTTGACAACAGCCCAAGTCGCAGATCTCGTTCTTCACGCCACCGGTCCCGCTCGTCAAGACGCGAGTCCCATTCTTCGCGACAGAGGTCAAGATCCAGAAGACGGGACCGGTCCCCCTCTCCTAGATCCTACAAGAAGAAGAAGTGCTGGACCTGTGGGGCTAGTCCGCTGCCAAATAAAGTAGTCTGCAAGGACTGTTTTGCGGACTATGCGTCCAGCCGCGAGTTAGAGAACCAGCAGGTGGTGGACCTGCTCAAAAGGACTATGAAGGACTCCTTCTCTGAGCTTGCGGCCTTGGTTTCTGCCCAGCCAGTCCCGCAGACGTCACAGGCACAGGATGTTGAGCTTGTTCTTCCTGGTCCTTCCGCGGCCAGTACGCCTCTACCTCCATCAGGCCGACTGGCCAGAGATTCACCACCCGAAGACCTCTCGGGCGATTCGTCAGATGAGTCAGATCCTTCCGGCTTCAGCCATTCATTGGTAAAACCATTCATCCAGGCAGTAAGAGCCGCAATAGCTTGGGAGGATACTGAAGAACCTCCCCAGGAAGCAAAAAGCTACTTCCCATTCCTTAAAAGGAAACAGGCTTTCTTCCCTTTGATGGGAGAAATTACGCAAATCATTCAAAATGAATGGTCTAGGACTGATAAAAAGCTGTCGTTGGGCCGTTTCAATAAGTTGTATCCCTTGCCGGAGGCGGGAACAAAGTCACTAAACTCCATACCTGTGGTAGATGCATCAGTGGTGCGACTCGCAAAGAATATTACCCTGCCTATGGAAGATTCCGCTTCTTTCAAGGATCCTCTTGACAGAAGAATCGATCTGGATCTCAAGAGGAGCTATTTAGCTGCAGGAGCGGCATGTAAGCCAGCGATCGCCCTCACCTCCGTATCTAATGCCATTAGAGCTTGGACGGATAACATTGAAACAGCTCTACGCCAGGATGTCCCCAAGGAAGACATAATTAAAGCCTTGGAAGAAATTAGATTGTCAGCAGACTTCGTTGGAGTAGCAGCTATAGACACGATTAGGTGTTCAGCAAGATCTATGCTGCACTCAGTAATGGCGAAAAGGGCCTTGTGGTTAAAACCCTGGACGGCGGACTTGGCTTCCAAGCAAAATTGGTGCAAAATCCTGTTTGACGGGAAGGCATTATTTGGAGACAAAATGGATAAAGCCATATCTAGGCTGTCAGGAGGAAAGTCAGGTATGCTTCCCCAAGACAGAAGGATGCGAAGATCCAGAGGGGGTTCTTCCAGGTTCCGCCAGTCAAACCCTAGAGATTTCAGACAATCAAGGCAGTTCAGAGACGGCAGAAGACCCTGGAGGGGCACTCAGGCATCCTTCTTGGGCAGAAAGTCGAAGGCCCCTCAGACTCCACATGAGCAGAAGCAGTCCTTTTGACGCCAGGTTAGCCCAGACACTCCCGGTGGGAGCCAGACTAAAATTCTTTCTTCCAGTCTGGGCCAGCAAATGTCAGGATCCCTGGGTTCTCTCAACAATCCAATGGGGACACTTTTGGAGTTTCTCTCATCCTCCACCTCAAAATTCGTTCACAAGAATGGAAATTCCATCCTCTCTGCTGAAGGCTCAAGCCCTAAGACAATTCGTATTGTCACTCCAACTTCAGGGAGCAGCTGTGCCGGTTCCTTTGGCGGAGAACTTCGCAGGCTTCTATTCCACTCTATTTCAGGTTCCAAAGAGAACGGGTGGATGGAGGCCTGTGATCGATCTAAAAAGACTCAACAGGCACATACACCCAGAAAGCTTCAAGATAGAGTCTCTACAAACAATTATTCAGGCAGTACAGCCGACAGATTGGATGATAACAATCGATCTGCAGGATGCGTACTTACATGTGCCAATTCTACCTGCCTTTCAGAAGTATCTCAGATTTGCAGTAGGTCGGATCCACCTGCAGTTCCAAGCCCTGCCCTTCGGTCTGTGCACCTCCCCCAGGGTGTTCACCAAAATTCTAATATCCGCTTTGGTTCCCCTGCGGGAGAGGGGTTTGAGGATATACCACTATTTGGACGACATCCTCCTCCTAGCAAGCAGTCCGGGTCAGTTGGTGTATCACCGAGACATTCTTCTCCAGTCCCTGAGAGAACTAGGATGGTTGATAAACTCAGAGAAGAGTCAGCTTGCACCTACACAGCGGATGATCTATCTAGGTGCGATGTTCAACACCCGGGAGGGGACAGTGTCATTACCATCCCTGAAGATGAGGATTATTATCCAGAAGATGGTCAAAACCATCGCGAGCCGGTATCTAACGGCATCGCAATGCCTGAGCCTCATTGGCACAATGTCTGCCTGTATACCGATGATTCCTTGGGCCCATTGGCATTTGAGGTATTTTCAGACGGGTTTCTTGGCGCAGTGGAAGAAACAGCAACTCTCTCAGACAATTCTGCTGACGGGAGCAATGCGCAGGAGCCTTCATTGGTGGACTCTGCCAGAAAACCTTTCCAAACCTCGCTATCTGGGTTCCCTCTTCTGGATCACAGTTACATCCGATGCGAGTGGACAGGGCTGGGGAGCCCATTGCGGGGAAACCAGGATACAGGGGAGATGGTCCTGTTCCACCCAGGGAGTAGTATCCAACATACTGGAGATGAGAGCAGCGTTCTAGGCACTAACTTCATTGGCTTCTCAGATCAGGGGCCAGAGAGTACTTTTACGCCTGGACAACAGGGCAGCTGTCGCATACCTGCAGAGACAGGGGGGCACTCGCAGCACATCACTCCTCAGGGAAGTGGAGCCGATTATGCTCTGGGCAGAGAAGAACGTCCTAGACCTCAGGGCGATGTATCTCCCGGGAAGGTTGAACACGGAAGCAGACACGTTGTCGAGGAAATTCTTGGACAACAACGAGTGGGCTCTTCATCCCCAGGTCTTCCATCAGATTGCCAACCTCTGGGATCCCCCTCAAGTAGACCTATTTGCCACCCCGGGGAATGCCAAACTGATCAGGTTTGTCTCTCGCCTTCCGTATACGCAAGCGGAGGAAGTAGATGCCCTGTCATGCCCCTGGAGGTTCACCACCGCATATGCCTTCCCCCCCGGCCATTAATATTCAAGTTCCTCCTGAGACTTCTCAGAGAAGCAGTCCAGGTACTGGCAGTACTCCCATATTGGCCGAAGAGACCCTGGTTTCCTCTAGCTATGCGCCTCAGTGTGAGCTCTCCAATCAGGATCCATCCTTTCCCTCAACTTCTGACGCAGGGCAGCTTAGTTCATCCAGACCCTCAGAAGCTGAACCTTCGAATCTGGAGGTTGAGAGGCGAAGGTTTGAGTACCTAGGATGCTCCCCAGGGGTCATAACAACCCTCCTAGGAGCCAGGAAACCAGCAACCAATGCTATATATTCAAGAATATGGGACAAGTTCTTGTCATTTGCTGCCTCGAATGAGTTTAATCCAATCTCTCCTTCTACATCAGGTGTTCTCGGCTTCCTCCAATCAGGACTTGATCTGGGTCTTGGCCTAAGTTCTCTCAAAGTGCAAGTAGCAGCAATTTCTGGCGCAACAAATAAAAGATGGGCGGAAGAGCCCTTAGTAGTCACTTTCCTCAGAGGAGTGTTAAAGATCCGGCCACCTGCCAGACGGTCTTTTCCCAAGTGGGATTTATCCCTGGTCCTTGAAGTTCTCTCTGACCATCCATTTGCCCCAGTGGAACAACTGACAATATGGAACATAACACTAAAAACGGTTTTCCTGCTAGCCATTACATCTGGTAGAAGGATCTCAGAACTCCACTGGTTGGGAATAGGTGATGACCACATCTCTTTTTTCCATGATAGAGTAGAGCTTCGTCCCCTTCGGGGGTTCACACCTAAGGTCACTACTCCAAGCCACCTTTTGGAACCCTGGGCACTACCAGTATTTGCTGAAGCAGGTTCAGGATCATCTCACGAGCTGGACATATCCAGAGTGCTCAGAGCCTACCTAGAGGCCACTAGATCCTTCAGGAACTCGGAAAGACTCTTGATTGTACCATTCGGTAAATACAGGGGCAAAGAAGCTTCCATCAGAACTCTGGCATCTTGCGTGGTAAAGTTAATCCAGAAGGCTTACAGGATAAGGAATATGGAACCTCCATCCCGAGTGAGTGCTCATTCTACAAGGGCAGTCTCAACCTCCTGGGCAGCAAGGGCTAACGTGTCATTAGAGACGGTGTGCATGGCCGCCACCTGGTCTTCTCGCAATATTTCCTCAGACACTACCGTATCAACCCAGGAGATCTCACAACGGTTGAGTTCGGGAGAAGGGCAGTTCAGGCTGCAATGTCCCAAACATTTATTGTTAAGCATTATCCCACCCGTGTCAGCTAGTTATTTATCACTAGTATGCTGCCATGGAGGCACCAGGAAAACGGAAAATTGTATCATACTTACCGTAATTTTCCTTTCCTGGTGCCTATCCATGGCAGCATACGCTCCCACCCTCGGTATTCTATTTTACGGCGAATGTTGGGGGAGGGACTACGTCTTTAATTTATGCTATTCACTGGTCCTGAGGGAGGAGTCGAGGCGGAGCTCTATCACTAGTATGCTGCCATGGATAGGCACCAGGAAAGGAAAATTACGGTAAGTATGATACAATTTTCCGTTTTCTAGATCTTCAGTGGCCCAGCACTCTGGTAGAAGGAAGAAGTGAATCTTACAGATTTGTACACACATGCGGTTCCCTCATTACCACAAGGTGAGAGCCCATTGCTACCAGTGTGTGTTTTTGTATGAAGAGGAGGTGACTATTCCTTGGCACCTTGTGTTTGCACCTTGACGTCCTTTGTACACAGAAGAAAGGACTGGATTGCCGTTCTGCACTGAGAGACTGTTTGCTGGTTTTTACACTCATCGTATTTACAGAAGAAATTTTTATTTTTATTTTTCACTTTGAAATCAGTCACTTTACATCCCACTGTGGATATTGTTTACATTATTGATCTATTTTTGTTCATTTATTTATTCATTTGCATGTGCACTTCTACCTTTAGCAGTACACTTTTTTTTTCTACAGAAGAATTATTGTTGTGTTTTCACATTATCTATTTTGCACTTTGCACTTTGTTACCAGTCACTTTACCACACACTGTGGTTATTATTTACACTGGTGATTTATTTGTACTGCTACCTTTAGCAGTATTCTTTCTCTGGTTACTTGGTTCTCTTTTAAACAGCGCAGCACCAACCCCCATTTGTTTTATCCATGTGAAATTGTTATCATTTTCTTCACACAAATAGAGCTTTCTTTTATTGGTATTTAATCACTTCTGGGTCTTTTATTTTCTTCTTCTAAAAAAAAACAAAAAAAAAAAGGTTTAAAAAAAAAAAAAGTTTTTCTTAGTTTCTGTCAGTAAATTTTGTAAATAAGTAATTTTCTCCTTCACTTATGGGCACTGACGAGGCGGCACTGATGGGCACTGATGAGGCAGCACTGATGAGGAGGCACGAATATGCCACACTTATCGGCACTGATAGGTGGCACTGATGAGCACTGATAGGCAGCACTGATGGGTGGCACTGGTGGGCACTGTCACATATAGGTGGGCACAGATAGGTGGCATGGATAGGTGGCACTGATGGGCAGCACTAATGGGCACTGATGGGCAGCAATGATAGCCAGCGCTTACTGGCATCACTAATGGCCACTGATTGCTGGCACTTGTGGGCACTGATTGCTGGCACTTGTGGGCACTGATTGCTGGCACTTGTAGGCCCTGATTGCTGGCACTTGTGGGCACAGATTTGTGGCAATTGTGGGCACTGGTTGGCACTGATTGCTGGCAGTAGTGGGCAATCATTGCTGGCACTGTGGGCACTTAATTGTAATCAGGGCACTGATGATAATATGATGTCCACCCAGAACGAGAGCCGCACTGCCCAGCCATCATTTGACGGTGGGCGGGTGGAAATTGGTTAATGTCTAAACCGCTGTCAACAAAAGTCAGTACACCCCTGAGTGAAAATGTCCAAATTGGGCCCAAAGTGTCAATATTTTGTGTGGCCACCATTATTTTCCAGCACTGCCTTAACTCCCTTAGGCATGGAGATCACCAGAGCTTCACAGGTTGTCACTGGAGTCCTCTTCCACTCCTCCATGATGACATCACGGAGCCTGTGGATGTTAGAGACCTTGTGCTCCTCCACCTTCCGTTTGAGGATGTCCCACAGATGATCAATAGGGTTTAGGTCTGAGACATGCTTGGCCAGTCCATCACTTTTACCCTCAGCTTCTTTAGCAAGGCAGTGGTGGTCTTGGAGGTGTGTTTGGGGTGGTTATCATGTTGGAATACTGCCCTGCGGCCCAGTCTCTGAAGGGAGGGGATCATGCTCTGCTTCAGTAGGTCACAGTACATGTTGGCATTCATGGTCCCCTCAATGATCTGTAGCTCCCCAGTGCTGGCAGCACTCATGCAGCCCCAGACCATGACACTCCCACCACCATGCTTGACTGTAGACAAGACACACTTGTCTTTGTCCTCCTCACCTGGTTGCCCCACACACACGCTTGTCACCATCTGAACCAAATACGTTTATCTTGGTCTCATCAGACCACAGGACATGGTTCCAGTAATCCATGTCCTTAGTCTGCTTGTCTTCAGCAAACTGTTTGCGGACTTTCTTGTGCATCATCTTTAGTAGAAAAAACACAAAATGCAGCGCTCTGAAAGAATGATCCAATAAATTCCAACGTAGTACAGTATACATAAACAATGATATTTATTCCATAAAGTTAAAAAATGATTGAACAGTCAAAGTTTAATATAAATGGTAGTGAACGTTACCAGTGACCTCAGAGGGGGGAAACAATAATCCGGGAGGCTTGTCTGGAGATGGTTTGAACATCAATCATCATCCAAGGAAATGGAGGGGAGAAAATTCAGTTCCCAGAGGGGGAGCAAAACCTGCCAGCTCCAGGTGGATGCCACGGCTGGATGGTGGTCAGCAGGATGGATAGAAAGGCAACCTGTGTGATGTAAACGGCCCCAGAGGGGACAACCAAGCCGAGCAGTGTCGATATTCTCAGCGCACCTTCTGTGATGTCACTGCTGTGCCGGAGATGAAGGGGAAAGGTGTCCTGAAGTCAGTTGTGTAAGTGTCCACTCCTCTGTTTCCGTGACTTACATGTTTCCCCCACATGTGCTTTGTCAAGGTCACGGCCAGGATGGCAACAGAGTCTAGATATAGAGAGAGAGATCATTACAAGCCTGAGGATAATTGTCACCTCCTCACTGCTCAGTCATAAAGGGGTAGGCTATAAAAAGCTCCATATGAGAGGTACAATTCATAAACATCACAATAGACATAAAAGGCCATAAATTAGCAACTATCTATTGTAAGACCAACTGTTGTGGAGCAATAAAAGCGATTGTCATATATATGAAAAGAAAACAAACAAAAACAATGAAAAACAACGGTTCCTATACAAAAACAATAATAACATAATAAAGGAAACAAATAAATACCCATGACCATACATAAATTAATGCATGTAACAGTCATATGGACAGCACAGTGGTGGAGTTGTTAGCACCTTTACCGAGTAGTAAAGAGAGTCTCCCTGTGCCTGTGTGGGTTTCCTCTGGGTACTCTGGTTTCCTCCCACACTCTAAAGACATGCCGGAAGGTCCAAATTGGCCCCGGCATGTATGAATGTGTGTCAGGGGCCCCAGGCTGCAAGTTCCCTGAGGACAGGGACCGATGTGAACACACAATGCAAAGCGCTGAGCAAATTGACAGCACCACATAAGTACCTAAAATAATTATGTCTAATATAAAAGACTATCAATATATAAACATCCAAAAATATAATCGGACTATATCAAATAAAAAAACACACACATGTATATAAACAACATATGAAAAAAAATTCTCTTTCCTTTCCTCTTTTTTCCTTTTCTTTTTCCTTCCTTTTTTCCCCTTTTATACTAAAAATGAACCTACAATAAAATGTACGCAGGGCGGGTGAAATGAAATAAGTTCTTCTTTTGCCCCAAGCTATGGGACGAAAGCGACCCCATCATAAAAATCCAAAAATTTTCTCTTCCGGTTTACTCGGTTGCCAAGGGCGCCGATTTAAAAAAATAAATAACAGTATTCAGAATCGCCGATTTTGGCGACTTGAATACTTTTAAGTGCAAAGGAGAGATTTAAGATCTTTTAGACCCGCCGATCTCTCCATAAAGAGGACCTGTCACCCCCTATTATTGTCACATGGGATGTTTACATTCATTGTAGACCCCAGATCTCTCCATAAAGAGGACCTGTCACCGCCTATTACTGTCACATGGGATGTTTACATTCATTATAGACCCCAGATCTCTCCATAAAGAGGACCTGTCACCTCCTATTACTGTCACATGGGATGTTTACATTCATTATAGACCCCAGATCTCTCCATAAAGAGGACCTGTCACCGACTATTACTGTCACATGGGATGTTTACATTCATTATAGACCCCAGATCTCTCCATAAAGAGGACCTGTCACCGTCTATTACTGTCACATGGGATGTTTACATTCATTATAGACCCCAGATCTCTCCATATAGAGGACCTGTCACCGCCTATTACTGCCACATGGGATGTTTACATTCATTGTAGACCCCAGATCTCTCCATAAAGAGGACCTGTAACCCCCTATTACTGTCACATGGGATGTTTACATTCATTATAGACCCCAGATCTCTCCATAAAGAGGACCTGTCACCTCCTATTACTGTCACAATGGATGTTTACATTCATTATAGACCCCAGATCTCTCCATAAAGAGGACCTGTCACCTCCTAATACTGTCACATGGGATGTTTACATTCATTATAGACCCCAGATCTCTCCATAAAGAGGACCTGTCACCACCTATTACTGTCACATGGGATGTTTACATTCATTATAGACCCCAGATCTCTCCATAAAGAGGACCTGTCACCTCCTATTACTGTCACAAGGGATGTTTACATTCCTTGTGATAACAATAAAAGTGATCAGAATTTTTTTGTTAAAGAGACGTCCCCGCGTGCTCGCGTAGCAAAGAAAACCCATACATAAGTCGCCCCCGCAAATGTAAACGATGTTCAAACCACGCGCGATCGTCAGAGTGAGAGCAATCATTTTAGCACTAGACCTCCTCTGTAACTCTAACCTGGTAACCGTTACATTTTGTTAACGTGTCACCTATGGAGATTTTTAGGTACCATAGTTTGTCGCCATTCCACCAGCGTGCGCAATTTCAAAGCGTGACATGTTAGGTATCTGTTTACTCAACATAACATCATCTTTCACATTATACCAAAAAATTAGGCTAACTTTAATGTTTAGTCTTTTTTTAATTCATGAAAGTGTCTTTTTTTGCGTTTGAAAGACCGCTGCACAAATACCGTGTGACACAAGATAACGCAACAATCCCCATTTTATTCTCTATAGTCTCTGCTAAATATATATATATATATATATATATATATATATATATATATATATATATATATATATATATAAAGTTTGGGGGTTCTAAGTAATTTTTCTAGCAAAAAATACAAATTTTAACTTGTAAGCAACAAGTGTCAGAAATAGGCTTGGGCATGGAAGGGTTAAAATAATGTAAGTGTCCTAATGGTAATGCACTATAATACCCCTATAATAGGGGACATACTAAAAAGGATGACAAAATAGAACGCCCATAGAGAATAATTGAAGAAAATATTTCAGTTAGTGACAGAACCTTTAGACATATCCAGTAAATCCTTCCCCGACATCCTCTCCATATTCAGTGGTGATGTTTAATATTGGGATGAAGTGGGATTATTTATGTTTTCTATGGAATGATAAAGGTGATTGACAGAATGGAATGACCATTGAATATAATGGAAAGCAAAATTTTAAAGTGGAAGTAAACTTCCCTGGTTTGTTTGTACCCAGGCCTTTTTTTCAGCTGGAACTCAGTTCCACCACCTCTGGCTCAGGCCCTCTGCTCACCACTATCACTGGTAAACATGGAAGTCCGGCTTCTTTGTTTATAATTGACATCTTGTCAACTAACGGCTCCCACAGATCTGATCTCCTGAGTGCAGGATGTCAGAAACCATGAAATCAGACCAGAAAGAAGTACAGTTAAATCAAAACATAGCCAGAGTTCAGGAACTGGAACAGATAGTCAGACAAGCCAAACGTCAGGGAGCCCGGAGATGAGCGTAGTAAAACAGCAAGCAGGATCTGGAGCCAGAAGGGATGTCAGCCAAGCAAGTCTTTTAACAGGAATGCAGGAGAGCATCTCTGTGATGTTGACTAAGGCGAAGGCAGAGCTCCTCTGGACTGAACAGATTAAGTAGGCAGGACTGACGAGCAGGATATCATCAACAGTTGAGTAACTGTGGAGAGATAGGAGCTGGCAATTAGCCGACAGCTGAGCGGCCAGCTCTGAGAAGGAAGGACTGAGCCCAGCCCTGACACAGGATGGGGACATGTGGAGGATGGGTGAGCTTTGAAGGAGAGGGGGGGGGGCATTGGGGCAGTGGAGAAGGGGTTGCATGCAGAGGTCAGAGCTGAAGATGGGTGAAAGTGAGACATGGGAGGCGCATGCGCGGGGCTCTGGAAGATGGATGCTTAGTCACAGAGCTCCGTCCCGCTCCGGACATTTGGCGCTCCCCATAGCTAGAGGCATCAGCTAAAACACCCCATGGAAGCCTGCCGGTGGACAAACCCTCAGGACCACATTGTAAGGGAAGTCTGGCTACGTGCACCTTTGGGAGCCTTGCTGAGTGGTCTTTCAGCAAGTACCTGTTACCTGTATCTGATCTATTCCAGTGTTCCTGTGTTTGACCCGGCTTTTACCTAAACCTTCTCTTGGACTTCTGCCTGCCTTCCTGTGACCCCGGCTTGTGTTTTGACCCTGTTTCTTCCTCATGCTCCTGTACCGCGCTGCCCGACTGTGTACAGAACCCGGCCTGTATCCTGTCTTTGATTCTGTCTCACGTTCCAATACCTGCTCTGCTCAGCTGTTGATGACCTCCTGGCTCATGTTCCGACCATGACTCCGCCTGCTGATCCAGCAACACAAAGTTCCAGTCCTCGGTGCCTATCCAGTAATCTGCAGCTATTGGGTTCCTGCCAAGACCCGTCCTGAGCCACCTGCTACATCGGCCCTTGTGCCACTCTGTGTCTTTCACTCCCTGTCATCTCTACCAGGGGTGTTAGACAGGAGGTGCAAGAGAAACCCTCTCTACAGCTCAGTCTCCACCAGGTACGTGACACACATATATGTCCGTGCGGACGACGCGGCGCAGTCTGCAGGCACAATTTAACATGATCCCAGGCGCTGATGAGAATTCCAAGATGGCGGTGGAGCGGCTACATGAGGCAACACATCCAGGGATTCCTGCTCACTCAGCCTGGCGGGACTCACAGAGAGGAGAGGTATGTGAAGCATCTCCCAACACCACACCGCTCAGGGGCCCAACCTCACCAGCTTCCACAGAGTCCCTCTTAAATCAAACCCTGGATGAGCTCCTCATGTCTCCTATGTCTCATATCTCCTATGGCGTGATGTCATTGCGGCACTCACAGAACCCAAGCTCGCAAACCCAGAAGAAATACCAGGAAAGATGTCAGCCGTCTAAGCAGAGTGTGGGGGCCACTGAAGGGGTTTGTTCTAAGGTGAGCATTTTATGATGAGCTAGTATGCAATGCATCCCGCACATTACGCCTTTGTCTTACAGGGTTTTTTTTTTGGTTCCCCGGGGTTTACAACATCTTTAACACATTTGCAGGCAAATCTGAGAGAGGTAGAAATGTATCCTTTCCTACAGGTGTTCCTCCAGTAGAGGAGCAGATAGTAAGATTGAGATTATTTGGTGTTCCTCCAGTAGAGGAGCAGATAGTAAGATTGAGATTATTTGGTGTTCCTCCAATAGAGTGGTAGATATTAAGATTGAGATTATTTGGTGTTCCTCCAGTAGAGGAGCCAATAGTAAGATTGAGATTATTTGGTGTTTTTCCAGTGGAGGAGCAGATAATAAGATTGAGATTATCTGGTGTTCCACCAATAGAGGGGCAGATAGTAAGATTGAGATTATTTGGTGTTCCTCCGGTAGAGGAGCAGATAGTAAGACTGAGATTATTTGGTGTTCCTTCAGTAGAGGAGCAGATAATAAGATTGAGATAATTTGGTGTTCCTCCAGTAGAGTATCAGATAGTAAGATTGAGTTTATTTTATGTTCCTCTAGTAGAGGAGCAGATAGTAAGATGGACATTATTGTCAGGTCACCTGAGTCCAGGTGACAGAAGCACTCCGTAGGAGTCAGGAGTGCACCACTAGGTAGTGGACCCTAGGACTGACTGTTGTGGATTGAACTCTGGGAGGTACAGGAAGCAGGTCCACTGGAGCACCAACACAGATCCCAGTGGGAGCTAGAGCATAGATTTCCCAGGGAGCGGAGTCTAAGAGCCAGCAGGTGTTCACCAGACCCTCTAGTGGTGAGGATGGACTGCGCTGTAGTCTGGCTCCAGGTCGCGGCCCCCAGGGTCTCACAGCTCACGCTCACGGTAAACTTACAGGAGAAAGAGGAAGGAAGCAGCAGGCTGGAACAAAAAGGATAGTAAAGGGATAAGCCAAAGGTCAGGGCGACTAGCAGACAAGGATAAAAATAGAACACGCCAAAGGTCAGGGTCACACGCAGACAGGGATAGTCGAGAACAGGCCAAGATCGGTTACTGGAATCAGACGTAGGAGACACAGCAAGTTGCACACGAAAGCTAAGCACACAATGGTTGATTAGCAAGGTTGGCTTGCAATGCACAGGTTAATATAGTGTTCCTAATTTAGAGGCTGAGGTGGAGCTATGCTGAGGGAAGATTATATAAGCAGTCAGGTGAGAGTGGCTGGCCTTTAAAGGTGAACATATGGAGGTGAGGTAAGCTGACAGACAAATATTACTGCATAACATGACAGTGTCCCCTCCCCCGCCTGGGCCCAGGCTTATAGGGAAACTTCAGATGAAACCTCCTCAACAGACGAAGCGCAAAAATCTCAGATGCAGTGATCCAAGACCTCTCCTCAGGACCAAACCCTTTCCAATGAACGAGGTCCTCCTGAAGAATGCCTCTATGGAGCTGGGAATCCAGAACTTGGCTAACCTCGTACTTTAGATTATCCTCAGAGACCGAAAACGAAGTAGGGAGAGGACAAGAGGACTTATTGAGGACTAAAGGCTTCTTAAGAATGGGTAAAGGCATGAGAAGCCCATCAGGAGTCTGAGCAGGGTCCCCCAGACCCTTAAAGATGAGCTGGACATCCAGCACAGGACCATCAGACTGGGCAGAGGTCAGTGGATCCCTGAGACCAGGTTGGTTGGAAGGTGACGTGTCACAAGAGTCAAGCTGGATAGCTGAAACACAAGCAGAATGCAGAGAATCCAGAAAGAAAGGTTGAAAACCTTACCTGGCCAAATGAGGCAGTCTATCCAAAGGATGGATTGAGCCTCTTAGACAAGTTTGAATGGATGTAGTAGTATTAGTGTGAGGCCAGGTTACAGAAGGTCTTGAATAGGAAAAAGCAGGAAGCTCACTGGGCATGGGCTGGGCTGGCATAACTGGTGCAAAGGCCGACTGAATAGCATTGGCAGGTGTAGCGACTACCTCAATCGCATTGCAGGGCGTAGTGACTGTGGAACTTGTGGACAAGTTAACCTGGCTGTGCGTCCAAGGGAGTTTAGGGACAGGCAAAGGTGAATGGTTATGCAAACTGGAGTAAATGATCGGTTTAGGTTCACAGGTGGGCTCCTCATCCAGAGTGCCACATGACCTAGAGAGTGCCTTGGCCCGACTATTGCAGGGCACATCCTAGAAATCGCTATATACAGCGGGAAGAGCAGAAGATACTGGAATGGTAACAACAGGAAGTTTTTTTGGGGGGGCAACCTTGTGTAGGCAGGAAGAGGAACAGGAAGAACCTCAAGCCAGGATCTGTCCAGCAGTCCAGTCAATGTGTGGAGAATGGAGCTGTAACCAAGGAAGACCTAAAATGATAGGAGATGAAGCCTTAGGTAAAACAAGGAAGGATATCCACTCCTGGTGGAATGTCCCTACTGACATCTTAACAGGGAGAGTCTGGAAGCGGATAGGGCCCCCTGGGAGAACAGTGCCATCAATCGCCAAGACCCCCAATGGCGTTGTGAGGGGCAAAAGGGTAAGCCTCATGGAAGATGCAGTTCCCCAGTCCATGAAATTTCTAGTGGCTCCAGAATACAGATATCCTGAGAGCGAATGAGACGAAGCGCTGACATGAAGGAACACAGAAAGGAGAAGATGAGAAGGTGAAGGTGATATTTCAGGGTCTAATACTCCACTTTCCAGATGTATTAGCCCCAAGCATTTTTCCGGACGAAGAGAGCAAGTGTCTTGAAAATGACCTTTGACCCCAGAATAGAGGCACAGGCCCAGAGTTCTGCGCCTAGCGCGTTCTTCGGGAGATAACTTGGTCCAGCCCAGCTGCATAGGTTCTTCAGCAGGCAGGGGGTGCTCCTCGGGACGAAGAGAGGGCACAGGGAGCTCAGGCTGCCTAAAGAACGGGGAGTGCTGGCGTCTTTTTTCCAGATTCTTCTCTTAAAAGCGAATATCGATCTGGTTACACAAGGTGATGACACCATCCAGATCAGCAGGAATAGCTCTTCCTGCTAATTCTGGTTCAATATTTTTATTGAAGTTTGTATAAATAAGATACAAATTAAGACAAGTATCAAAGCATGGGATATATATATATATATATATATATATATATATATATATATATATATATATATATATATATATATATATATATATATATATAGACAATGCGATTAACAGTTTTTATACATATTACAAATTAGTCTTACTGAAAAAAAAAGATAATGTGTCTTAGAGACTGCATAGAATAGTAACATATGTAAAGATCCAAAATAAGATCTAAATTGGGGTACATAAAGAAAGAAAAAATGTATTATGCCTCCAGACCACACATCCACCCCAAATGGGCTCAAACTGTGGACGGGTGGGGGCATTTATAATCTAAATCGAAAACGTAGTTATTTATAATTATTATATTATGTGATATATAATATAAAGATATAACAATTTCTTTGATGAATCATTAGATAATCATAACCAGTTCTGAAAAAAATTTGTGAAGAGAAAAACATTTTTTTTACCGAATCTTCAGAGCATAAGTTAGTCCCTAAGCCGATGAGGAATATATTAGTGTATAAATTGGTAAGGTATTCCAAGTTCAGCATTAGCTTTAGTAAATAAGATGAGAATAGAGGAGAAGAAGAAGAGGAAGGAAAAGAAGAGAAATAAAAAAAAAAGGGGAAAAAGAAGAGAGGAAAAGATAAGAAAGAAAGAAAGAAAGAAAGAAAGAAGTCTCTCGAGGTGATGACCTAGCTTATGATATGAACAAGTTATATAATAACAATAGCTCTTCCCGCTAATTCATCCTTCACTCTATCAGAGAGGCCATGTAAAAAGGTTACAACTAAGACCTCATTATTCCAGCTCAGTTCAGCAGTCAAAATAAGAAAATGAAGAGAGTACTGTCCCACAGAAGCTGACTCTTGACAGAGGGGCACTGGCCACTGAGGAGACACAACCCGGTTCCTCGAAGATTTTCCCAAAAAGTTTCAGGGAGTCAGACAGGCTAGATACCACTGGATCATTCAGTTCCCACAGAGGGGCAGCCCAGGCTAATGCCTCGCCGGACAGGAGGGATACAATATAGGTTACCTTTGCCCGATCAGACAGGAAGTTTTGGGGCTGAAGCTTAAAATGAATTGTGCACTGGCTAAGGAACCCCCTGCAGGCCTTGGGGTCCCCAGAGTAACGGGACGGAGCAGGTAAATGCAAAGAATTTGTGGATGTGGCTGTGCTCGGAATAGGTGCGGCAGCAGATAGTGGTTGAGGTTGTTGAACCGGGGGTGCTAAGGAGGCCTGAACCTGTTCAAAACAGGAGGCCAAATCCTGAAGGAATCGCATCACCTGGGTCTGTTTAGATTCCTGGGTCCCAAGTCTGCAAACTATGCCCTGCAACGGATCATCTGCGGGTAGCGGCACATCAGCCGGGTCCATGGCTGATCAAACTGTCAGGTCACCCGAGTCCAGGTGACAGATGCACTCCGTAGGAGTCAGGAGTACACCGCTAAGGTAGTGGACCCTAGGACTGACTGCTCTGGATTGAACTCTGGGAGGTTCAGGAAGCAAGTCCACTGGAGCACCAACACAGATCCCAGTGGGAGCTAGAGCATAGATTCCCCAGGACGCGGTGCCTAAGAGCCAGCAGATGTTCACCAGAGCCTCTAGTGGTGAGGATGGACTGCGCTGTAGTCTGGCTCCAGGTCGCGGCCCCCAGGGTCTCACAGCTCACTCTCACGGTAAACTTACAGGAGAAAGAGGAAGGCAGCAGCAGGCTGGAACAACAAGGATAGTAAAGGGATAAGCCAAAGGTCGGGGCGACTAGCAGACAAGGATAAACATAGAACACGCCAAAGGTCAGGATCACAAGCAGACAGGGATAGTCGAGAACAGGCCAATATTGATAACTGGAATCAGACGTAGGAGATACAGCAAGTTGCACACGAAAGCTAAGCACACAATGGTTGGTCAGCAAGCTTGGCTTGCAATGCACAGGTTAATATAGTGTTCCTAATTAGAGGCTGAGGTGGAGCTATGCTGAGGGAAGATTATATAAGCAGTCAGGTGAGAGTGGCTGCAATCTAAAGGTGAACACATGGAGGAGAGGTAAGCTGACAGACAAATATTACTGAATAACCATGACAATTATTTGGTGTTCCTCCGGTAGAATAGCAGATAGTAAGATTGAGATTATTTGGTGTTCCACCAATAGAGGACAAGATAGTAAGATTGAGATTATTTGGTGTTCCTCCAGTAGAGTAGCAGATAGTACGATTGAGATTATTTGGTGTTCCTCCAGTAGAGGAGCAGATAGTAAGATTGAGATTTTTTGGTGTTCCTCCAATAAAGGAGCAGATTGTACAATTGAGATTATTTGATGTTTCTCCAGTAGAGGAGCAGATTTTAAGATTGAGATCATTTGGTGTTCCTCCAGTAACGAAGCAGATAGTAAGATTGAGATTATTTAGAGTTCCTCCAGTAACGGAGCAGATATTAAGATTGAGATTATTTGGGATTATATTGGTTTTCTATGGAATGACAGATAAATGATAGAAAGGAATGTCCATACAGTATAATGGGAAGATGTGACCCGGAGTCAGAACCATTCACCGTACCCAATACATCCTCATCCGACATCCTCTCCATTAGACATGTACATGGCGAAAAAAAAAAAATTGATTTGTTTTGTTTTGCTTCAATTTGTTAATCTAGTTATTTAGTTTAGTTAAATTTGGTTGATTCCTTCAATTCGTATTCGGGATTTGTATGCGCAGTTCGTTTCATGTCTTTTTTTTACATTCGAATCGATACATTTTGAAATTAGTAAAATCGAAAAATTTAGAATTTTTTTTTCAATTCCAATGCAGCAAAGTAAACAAACAAAAGAAAAATCTTCATCTAATGATTACAATGACTCTTTAAATCACCTTTAGCTTAACTAAAACAGCATTATTTCTAAACAGTACTCTAATAACACACACAGTCTTTGATTTAAGCAATATGTGTACAGTTAGAATTCGACTGGAGTTCGATGTAAAATTTGATTCAAATTTCAGTCTGAATTTCTGAAATTTGGATGAATTTAGTTTGGTTATTCAGAGCATTCAGTAAAATTTGTTTATATTGTCATTCGGGGATTCGGATATATCCGAATAATGAAAAATTTCTCTGAAAATTAATTCAAAACGAAACAAACTGTACATGTCTTCTCTCCATGTTCAGTGGGGATCTTTAAAATGGAGAGGAATTGGATAATAATTGTTTTCTAAGGAATGAAAGAATGAAATGTCCATAGAGTATAATGTATATCAACTTTTCTTGTAGGCAAATCTGAAAGATATAAGAAGTAAAGGGACATGTATCCCTTCTGAGACCACGGCCTCATTCAGAGGCTTTGTCTTTATATAAGACAATTGTTTTATGTTGTAGTAAAAAAAAGCAAATCTAAAGACAAATCCTCTGAATGAGGCTGTGGTCTCAGAAGGGATACATGTCCCTTTACTTCTTATATCTTTCAGATTTGTCTACAAGAAAAGTTGATATACATTATACTCTATGGACATTTCATTCTTTCATTCCTTAGAAAACAATTATTATCCAATTCCTCTCCGTTTTGAAGATCTCCACTGACTATGGAGAGGATGTCGGGTGAGGATGTATTGGGTACGGTGAATGGTTCTGACTCCGGGTCACATCTTCCCATTATACTCTATGGACATTCCTTTCTATCATTTACCTGTCATTCCATAGAAAACAATAATAATCCCAAATAATCCCAATCTTATAATCCGCTCCTCTACTTGGGGAACACCTGTGGGAAAGCTTCTCAGATTTACCTGCAAACCAGTTTATATTTTGCTTCCCATTATACTCTATGGGCATTCCTTTCTATCATTCACCTTTGTCCTTCCATAGAAAACAATAATAATCTCGCTTCATCTCAATATCAACCACTTTAAGACCAGCCCCCTCAGTTGTACTGCAGCAGGTTGACTCTCCTGGGGGAATCACCATCATTGTATGTCGGCTGCTTTAACAGCTCTAGGGGGGCGACGCCGGAGCTGATGCGGTGTGATCGCTCCTGAGAGAGCCAGAATGGGGATCGGTCAATGTAAACAAACAGATCCCCGTTCTGTCAGGGAGAGGAGAGAGATCTGCTGTTCCTAGTGATCAGGAAGAGTGATCT
Organism: Aquarana catesbeiana; assembly: GCF_042186555.1. NCBI lineage: Eukaryota > Metazoa > Chordata > Amphibia > Anura > Ranidae > Aquarana > Aquarana catesbeiana. The sequence goes on along the minus strand of NC_133324.1, from coordinate 981,823,404 downwards.
CTCTCTACTCCCAGGCAGTCCCCTCCCCCCTACAGTTATAAACACCTCCCAGGGAACACATTTATCCCCTTGATCAATGCCCAGTGTTAACTCCTTCCCTGCCAGGGACATTTATACAGTAATCGGTGGATATTTTAAGCTCTGATTGCTGTATAAATGTTACTGGTCCCTAAAAAAGTGTCAAAAGTATCCAATCTGTCCGCCTAAATGTCGCAGTCCCGCTAAAAATCACAGATCACCGCCATTACTAGTAAAAAATAAATGCCATAAATCTATCCCATTGTTTGTAGAAATTACAACTTTTGCACAAACCAATCAATATACGCTTATTGTGATTTTTTTTACCAAAAATATGTAGAAGAATACATATTGGCCTAAACTGATGAGGACATTTGTTTTTTTACATATTTTTTTGAATATTTATTATAGCAAAAAGAACGAGAAAATCCCCAAAATTCGGAAGAAAATGCATTTGGATGATAACAACTGCACATGTCTATTGGTGTCACTGGTCCCCAATAAAGTGTCACTTAGACCCCTTTCACACTGAGGCGCTTTGCAGGCGCTCAAGAGCTAAAAATAGCGCCTGCAAAGTGCCCTGAAACAGCCGCTGCTGTGTTTCCAATGCGAAAGCCCCGAGGTCTTTCACACTGGAGCCGGGGCAGATCCAGGGGGGGCAACGGGGCAATTGCCACCCCCGAGAAATGTGTTGCCAGACGGGTGAGAGAGCGGGCGTCTCCACGAGCGGTTTTGCGGGCGGGTAAGAGCGGGCGGCTCTGTGGTGCCTCCTTGGGTGGCTCCACGGGTGGGTGAGACAACGGGCGGGCCGGGCGGCGAGGTTTGTGGGCGGTCAGCGCGATTTGTGGGCGGACGGGCCGATCTGACGGGTGGCTCAGTGTGTGTGTGGGCGGGTGAGAGTGAGAAAACAGGCTCGGTGTGAGCGTGCAGCTGGCCAATCAGCTAGCTGGGGGCGGAGGAGCAGAGAGATGAGATCATCTCTCACCGCCCCACGCCTGCTCTGCATCCCTGCAGTAACTTCCGCCCTCACTGTGCAGGCAGCTTGGGCAGCAGAGAGATTACATTATCTCTCTGCTGCCTGGCTCTGGGACAGCAAGAGACAAGCAAAACATCACCTTAGCAGGCAAGTGACAATCTGCAAGGTGTGGAAAGTGACGTGGCAAAGTGACAATCCACAACGTGTGGCAGGTGACGTGGCAAAGTGACAATCAGCAAGGTGTGGCAAGTGACAATCTGCATCTGGTGGCAGGTAAGTGACAATCCGCAATGTGTGGCAGGTGACAATCCACGTGTGGCAGGTGATGTGGCAAGTGACAATTTGCAATGTGTGGCAAATGACAATCCGCAACATGGCAGGTGATGTGGCAAGTGACAATCCGCAACGTGTGGCAAAGTGACAATACGCAAGGTGTGGCAAAGTGACAATCCGCAACATATGGCAGGTGATGTGGCAAGTGACAATTTGCAATGTGTGGCAAGTGACAATCCGCAACATATGGCAGGTGATGTGGCAAAGTGACAATCCGCAAGGTGTGGCAGGTGACAATCCACAATGTGTGGCAGGTGACAATCCACAACGTGTGGCAGGTGACAATCCACAACGTGTGGCAGGTGACGTGGCAAGTGACAATCTGCATCTGATGGCAGGCAAGTGACAATTCACGATGTGTGGCAGGCGACGGTGACACACTCGGGGCTCCCACTGATTCTGCATTATGGTGAGTTGAACCATTTCATTTTATACTACAATGTAATAAAAGAATTAATGTGCTTCAATCATCCTGACACCATAACAACCATGGTGCCAGGATGATTGAAGCGCCAACACCAGCTATTTCCCCGATACATTGCCCACAAAAAAACATATTTTCTGGCAGTGCCCCTCCCAAGACAAGACTCTGGATCCGCCCCTGCACTGGAGCGGTGCGCTGGCAGGACGGTAAAAATAGTCCTGCTAGCAGCATCTTTGGAGCGGTGAAGGAGCGGTGTGTATCCCTCCCATTGAAATCAATGGGGCAGCGTGACCATACCGCTTTGCAGTAGTTTTAACCATTTCGAGGCTGGGTTTTAACCCTTTTTTCGGCCGCTAGCGGTGGGTAAAAGTACACCGCTAGTGCCTAAATGCCGCCACTAAAACGATGGTAAAGTGGCGCTAAAAATAGCGCTGTTTTACCGTCGCCCCCACCCCAGTGTGAAAGGGGCCTTACTGTCAGATTTTTCCGCCGCAATGTCACAGTCCCGCTAAAAATTGCTGATCACCACCATTACTACTAAAACAAAAAAGTCCATAAATCTATCCCAAAGTTTGTAGACGTGATAACATTTGCGCAAAGCAATCAATATACGCTTATTGGGATTTTTTTACCAAAAACTCGTAGCAGAATACATATTGACCTAAATTTATGAAGAAATTAGATTTTTTACATTTTTTTTATTGGATGTTTTATAGCAGAAAGTAAAAAATATTATTTTGTTTTGTTTTTTTTTTCAAAATTGTCGCTTTTTATTTGTTTATAGTGCAAAAAATAAAAACCGCAGAGGTGATCAAATACCACCAGAAGAAAGCTCTATTTGTGGGAAAAAAAGGACATCAATTTTATTTGGGTACAACGTCGCATGACCGCGCAATTGTCAGTTAAAATAACACAGCATGACCGCGCAATTGTCAGTTAAAATAACACAGCATGACCGCGCAATTGTCATTCAAAGTGTGAGAGTGCTGAAAGCTGAAAGCTGGCCTGGGCAGGAAGGGGGTAAATTCTTCCGGTTTATAACCCCTTCTATACCGGGCACTTTCACCCCCTTCCTGCCCAGGCCAGTTTTCAGCTTTCAGCACTCTCACACTTTGAATGACAATTGCGCGGTCATGCAGCACTCTACTCATATGAATTTTTATCATTTTCTTCCCACAAATAGAACTTTCTTTTGGTGGTATTTTGAGATTTTTATTTTTTGTTAAACAAACTGAAAAAGACCGAAATTTTTGAAAAAGGTTTTTCTTCGCTTCTGTTAAAAAAATTTGTTCTCTCCTTTACTGATGGGCATTGATGAGGAGGCGGCACTGATGGGCACTGATGAGGAGGCACTAATATGTAGAATCAATGGGCACTGATAGGCGGCATTGATATGCAGCACTGATGGGCACCGATAGGCTACACTGATATGCAGCACTGATGGGCACTGATAGGCGACACTGATGGGCACTAATAGGTGGCACTGAAAGGCGGCACTGATAGGTGGCACTGATAGGCACTGATAGGCAGCACTGATGGGCACTGATAGATGGCACTGATAGGTGGCACTGATAGGCACTTATAGATGGCATTAATAGGCAGCACTGATGAGGAGGTACTGACAGGCATTACTTATGGGCATCTGAAAGGCACTGAGAGGCGTTACTGATGGGGCACTGATTGACGCTTTTATGGGCACTGACAGGCATCACTGACTGGCAGCTGATGGGCACTGATTGGCATTGTGGTGGCAACTCTGATGGGGTTGCGCTGATAATCAATGTGCTGATTATCAGCGCACACCCCCCCCCCACACACTGATAGGAGAGCAGCGGATCGGCTCCCCCTGTCAGCATTAACCAAATAAAGCCGTTTACTGGCAATTCCTGGTTCACGCTGTGATTGGTCACAGCTGATCATGTGGTAAGAAGCCCCCATCAGAGGTAGGCTTGGAATATGGAATAGAATCTTTAATTTGCTGCACAAGGTCACAGACCTGGCAATCCCTAAAACTTCAGAGATTGCTGAACAGCCAATCGGATGCTCGAAGCATCTTCTAAAACTCACTCACTTCATCTTGCTAGGGGCCAAGATGACCTTGGCTAGAGCATGGAAGCAAACGTCGGTGTTATTTGTAGCAGCCAAATGAAAGATTTCATGGATAATGGTACAAGAGAAGGTGGTCAGCTTCCTCCTAGAGACTTCCAAGGCATTTGAGGCTGTGTGGGAACAGTGTAGCGTTTACGTGGACCAGCCCTTAAGAGAAATACATTTAAATGACAAAAATAAAGTCCATCAATATAGTTCTCCAAAAAATGTGTTAGCAATGAAACAATTAAATATGTGTGTAGCAAGGTCCCAGGCCTCCTTTGATCTAATGAGAACCTCCAGGACCAGGGATAGCTGACATCCTTCTGTACGTAGTGGGTTGTGAGGCATGGTGGGTGTAGAGTGGATAAGTTATTGGGCACCAGACACTTCTTGGATGCAAAAGAAAGCGTATTACTCTTAACACAAGTGCCCACTTTGTAATCAGAGGTCTGTTTGCGAGCGGTTGCCATGGCACTGCATCAACATCTCCTGGCAAAATAGACCTTAAAAACCACTTCCAACATGGCCACTACTATTCAAGAAAAAGATCCGCTGCTCCAGGTGTATAAAAATAATGCTGATTGGAGTATCTTGCAGAGTGCTATCCCTGGCCCACCTCTGTGGCAAACTTGGAAAGAAGAAAGAAATGGCTGCACATCCAGAACTTCTGATGGCCTTTTATTTTGTTTTTACAAAGATAACACCAAAGACACCAAACTGTGGTCACGTAGACAAGTTTCACACATACATCTTGTGCTTAATCATTACGATTAAGCACAATGGTGTTATCTTTGTGAAACAAAATAAAAGGCAATCAAAAGTTCTGGATATGCAGCCATTTCTTTCTTCTGGTCACTACTAGAGCCTGATGAAGGAGCACGCTTGCTCCGAACGCACGCTCCTCCCCACTCCCTCTCCATCCTGAAGTGATGAGTCTAGCCGCCCCTGAGAACTAACACTGGGAGGCACCGTGACAATACATATTAAATACATCTTAATACAATTTCCACAACAGTCCCTCCTCTTTTGTCATATGCTCCCATGTGTCCTTTGATGAATCTTGATCTTCTTCTTATACCTGGAAAAAATTCAGTCTGTACAGTCCATGTGAGTCCATAAAAAGGAAAACATAGCTTGACTTGTAGACTCTATTCTTCAGGAGGGATGACTTAGAGGAGGACATGAAGGACACCAGGGTCCCCAGAGAGCCTCTTCCTTACACCAGGATCCCCAGAGAGCCTGGTGGACTGTGTGGGGTCTCTGGTGGTGGTGGTCTCTGTGGTCCAAGCATAAATGAACCCTGGGCCCTGATCTAAGGGATCACATTCTTAGATCCCAGGAGTTCATGCTTGGACTTGTAGTCCTTCACTAGTTGGGGATGTCATGTCCTCAGCTCTGGGGGGGTTCATCCTGGGACCTAGCTGTAGTCTTTCACTTTTTTGGGGGGGGGGCGGGGGTCACATCCAAAACTGAAGGACTACAAGTCCCAGCATGAACCCCTGAGATCTAAGAATGTAACCTCTTAGCGCTCATGGGTTCATGCCTGGGACCTGTAGTCCTTCACTAATTAAGGGGGGCAGGGGGGTGTCACATCCTCAGCTCTGAGGGGCTCATGCTGGGACCTGTAGTCCTTCAATTTTGGGGGTGGGGGTCACATCCTCCAAAAGTGTAGGACTACTGGTCCCAGCATGAACCCATCCTCTTTGTATGGGTCTCTAGCTCTGCAGACTGCACATAATGAAGCTGATACACAATGTATAAAACTGGCCTGCACCCTGCCTCACCTTTCAGGCTTCACACAGTTCCATTCTTCCCTCAGAGTATACCACAGCAGAGGCCCGGAGGAGATCATAGAGGAGGTGGGTGGACCATAGAGAGCACTTGACGCAGAGGAGGCAGAGAAAGTAAAATCCTCCTGTGCTTTGAATGCTGGGGCCACCTCAGGCTCTCTCTACAAGGCGGGGAGTCACAGCCATGACGTCACTAGGTGGCTCTAGCAATCAGTAACCAGTAAGAGCCTCAGCCAGCGGTGGAGGTGGGGGCAGAGACAGAGCCAGCACTATAGTGGCTCTCATTCTGTTATATCTGTGCCTCTGCAGTGGCCTAGGGGATGGACCGATTGGCAGCCCAGTCCCACTACTAGTGTTCCTTCTGCTAGCAGGCGTGCACGTGCCGCCGCCCCCTGTAGAATTACGCCCACAGCAAATGTGCCAGATACCCCCTACGTTAATCCGGCACTGCTGCACCCGATAAGAGACTCTGGGCTATGAGCCCCAGATTCGGGGCTATAGCCTCAGTAGCCACCCCTAGCGACGCCAATGGTTTATTGCATTTATAAAATGTATGAAAGGTTTTGGCCTGTTATAGAAATTTTTATTAATGTATGTTGTCAGATGTCCCCCAGTGTCAGTTTTGCTATAATACGTTCATGCGAGCGTGTTCGCACACACAGACGTTGGTGGAAGACCATTGGCTGTGGAAACCTTTCCATGGACACAGCAGAACTGTTTGCTCTTTTAGGGATGATCGTTTATGCTTCACCAAGAGACTGGCCACTCCATGGCGACTGCATTAACACTCCAAACAACATAACCATACAAAAATGATGGCCCACTGAGTCATGATAGAGTACGGCTCGCGTCATTGGTAGCAGTGGGAATGTGCACACGATCGTGTTCAGAGCCATGTAAGTAGTGTTCAAATTGTGAGACACTTTTTGTGTCTCACAGGACACTTTCTGCATGGCTCTGCACACGACCATCTGCACACATCACTACTGGAATGCTCTTTGTTTTTCTACATGTGTGTGATTGGTTATTTTGAAAGAATACAAGTGTCTGATTGGCTGATTCTGAAGCCACCACCTTCCTTTGTTATTCATGTTTACAGTATAAATAAAAGGAGCTGCTTATCCTATTGCAGGATCCTGCTAAGCTCAACATGATACCAGCATCTGTGTCTGTGTTACTTGGAGATATACAAGCGCGCTTTTCCCGGCATTATACAAGAGAGCTGTATTTGTGCTTTTAAGCGCAAATAAATTATTTGCTTATAGGAGAAGATTAAAATTTCCAGGACAGGCCCACTCATGCAAAATTTGCCCTGTGCCCACCAATGTCTTAAACCAGCCCTGATGCATCCACTCATTATAAACATCTACTGTGTTACTGTATAAAGGAAACATATAATTCTTGTATATTTTTTCCTAATGTTCAGAACTAAAAAGAAGATTTTAAAAAATATGGATTTCTTCTTCTTTTTAGCCTAATAAATATAAAAAGTGTATACCAGCCGGCAGGGGCAGCTCTCGACTCCTGTTCAGCTCTACAAATCACAACAATAGAAGTCTACAGCCATTTGCAGCAACCAATCCCATTCAGAGAAGAGCAGGAACTGGAAGTAGAGTGCTCACTCACTTGAGGCGTTGGGTCATGTGATCAGTATGCTCTGGGGGCGGGTTTACTGGAGATGTACATGGGAAAGGACAGCGTATTACCCTGACCTCCTGATCTCCTTTCTATAGATAACTCCGGGATAAATCCCAGCTCAGACCTGGATGGAAGGTGGAGCGGTGGAGGCTCCCTTCCCCCCACATTACTCCTTGGACAATGATCTCCTCTCCAGGGACACGGCATGGACACAATGAGAAGGTATTGATGATCTGAGAATCCTATTGGATGGTATTGTGAGGAACACCAATAGAATTACAGAGGCCATGTCAGTTATGGAGGGAGTCCCACCTAATTTACATTGAGATATTTCCACCTAAACCTGGAATGTGTAGAAATAGAGTGCCTACAATATGATACTCACCATAACCAACATGTGTCTTCCATTTTATATCTGTAAATGGGTCAGATACGGAATGACCTGCAAAGAGAAAATCATTTAGAATTCAGTTCATTCTCAGGATTCATCTTTACACACAAACACAACATTTCTCCTTCACACCGTAACATAGTCGGTAAGGTTGAATAAAAACTCCAGCCCAACCAGTTCAACCTGTGTGTGTATTTATGTCACCACCATATACCATATCCCTGTTGTCACGAAACACACGCCCGCGGCGGATAGCTAACCGAGGCGTGGGCCTTGACTAGAGTAGAGGGGAATGAGGGGGAGTAATTCTAAGCTAATAAGACTGGCCATAATACACTTTCACAGTCCACACTACCTCTGGCCACCATTAAAAGGAAGACTCCACTCCAATCAAGCTGGCTGACCACACACAGGAAGATACGAATCTTACATACAATCTGGGGAGCAGTCTAACAATTATCACACACTTCTAGGGTTCCTCCAGCTATCCTATGAGCTACAACCCCGGTGTCCCCCACTCTTCCCACTGTCCACACACCACCACACAAGTCACACCATGAACAGTATCCCACCATTACCCCACAGTTTGTCCACAGACTGGTCTGCTGGGCCACCACACACACACAGATCTCCGTCTGGCAGACCTGTTATTTTACAATCTGCATGCAATCTTTTTTTTTTTATTGAGTTTACAGTTGTTAACAAATGAATAAAACAGTACAGTAAGGTAAAATAAGATAGATCAATACACACATTACGTATTGTTATATATTCATCATCAATATTCAAGGAGGTTGTGGATATAGATGAATATTCCTGTGTAGGCTTCATATGTTACTATATTTCTCCGTCCAAATTGACCAACTTTTATCAAATATTTTGCAATGCATAGAAGTAATAGCAATGAGGCGTACAAAGGTATGGTTACGTTGGACAGATTTTATTACTTCAGAAATATTTATGAATGAATTATCTTTCCATTTGCAAAGTATTAGGGTACGAGTTTGGAGCAGAATGTGGGTTATAACTGATCTGAATTGAGGAGGAAACTTTTCTCTTCCTATGTGGAGGATTGCCACTGCTGGGTTAGTAATGGTTATAATTCCTGTGATCGAGGAGATTCGGTTGAAGATTTGGTTCCATAGACTTTTTATACTTGGACAGTCCCAGAATGTATGTAGCAGATTCCCTGTTTCGCCGCAGTTCCGCCAGCATAATGGTGACTTATCTGGATCATTTTTCACGAGTCTAAATGCGGTATAGTGCCATCTATTTATTGTTTTAATCATCAATTTCCAGTGTTTGACACAGTGGGAAGCTTTATGGATTTCTTTGAAGGCATATTGTCATTGAGCGTCTGAGAAAGTGGTACCCAATTCTGATTCCCATTTTCGAATTATTGTGTTTTTTTAAAATAATTGTTTATCTTGGGAGAGGTTATAGAATATTGATATTCCTTTTATATGAGGCTTAGTATTTGTGTAAAAGTGCCATGCTGTAGCCGGTATTTTTATAGTTGGTATTGGGTGTACCTTTTAGGAAATGTAATATGCGTATACAAGTAAAGATCATGTTGCTCGGTATTTTATATTCTGTCATTATTTTTTCTATAGATTTAGTTTGATGTTACATAGTTACATAGTAGGTGAGGTTGAAAAAAGACCCAAGTCAATCAAGTCCAACCTATGTGTGTGATTATGTGTCAGTATTACATTGTATATCCCTGTATGTTGCAGTCATTCAGGTGATTATGTAATAGTTTCTTGAAGCTATCAATGCTCCCTGCTGAGACCACCGCCTGTGGAAGGGAATTCCACATCCTTGCCACTCTTACAGTAAAGAACCCTCTACGTAGTTTAAGGTTAAACCTCTTTTCTTCTAATTGTAATGAGTGGCCACGAGTCTTATTAAACTCTCTTCTGCGAAAAAGTTTTATCCCTATTGTGGGGTCATCAGTACAGTATTTGTAAATTGAAATCATATCAGCTCTCAAGCGTCTCTTCTCCAGAGAGAATAAGTTCAGTGCTTGCAACCTTTCCTCATAACTAAGATCCTCCAGACCCTTTATTAGCTTTGTTGCCCTTCTTTGTAGTCGCTCCACTTCCAGTACATCCTTCCTGAGGACTGGTGCCCAGAACTGGACAGCATACTCCAGGTGCGGCCGGACCAGAGTCTTGTAGAGCGGGAGAATTATCGTTTTATCTCTTGCGTTGACCCCCCTTTTAATGCCAATATTCTGTTTGCTTTATTAGTAGCAGCTTGACATTGCATGTCATTGCTGAGCCTATCATCTACTAGGACCCCCAGGTCCTTTTCCATCCTAGATTTCCTCAGAGGTTCTCCCCCCAGTGTATAGATTGCATTCATATTTTTGCCACCCAAATGCATTATTTTACATTTTTCTACATTGAACCTCATTTGCCATGTAGTCGCCCCTCCCCCATTAATTTGTTCAGGTCTTTTTGCAAGGTTTCCACATCCTGCGGAGAAGTTATTGCCCTGCTTAGCTTAGTATCGTCTGCAAATACAGAGATTGAACTGTTTATCCCATCCTCCAGGTCGTTTATAAACAAATTAAATAGGATTGGTCCCAGCACAGAACCCTGGGGAACCCCACTACCCACCCCTGACCATTCTGAGTACTCCCCATTTATCACCACCCTCTGAACTCGCCCTTGTAGCCAGTTTTCAATCCAGGTACTCACCCTATGGTCCATGCCAATGGACCCTATTTTGTACAGTAAACGTTTATGGGGAACTGTGTAAAATGCTTTTGCAAAATCCAGATACACCACGTCTACGAGCCTTCCTTTATCCAGATCAGTGTTTCTCAACTCCAGTCCTCAAGGCGCCCTAACGGGTCATGTTTTCAGGATTTCCCTCAGATGAAACAGTTGTGGTAATTACTAAGACCTTGAAACTGATCAAATCAACTGTGCAAAATAATGGTAAGCCAGAAAACATGACCTGTTGGGGCGCCTTGAGGACTGGAGTTGAGAAACACTGATCTAGATGGCAACTCACCCCCTTATAGAAGGTTAATAGATTGGTTTGGCAAGAACGATTCTTCATGAATCCATGCTGATTACTGCTAATAATATTGTTCTTATTACTAAAATCTTGTATATAGTCCATTATCATCCCCTCCAAGAGTTTACATACTATTGATGTTAGGCTAACTGGTCTGTAATTCCCAGGGATGTATTTTGGGCCCTTTTTAAATATTGGTGCTACATTGGCTTTTCTCCAATCAGCTGGTACCATTCCAGTCAATAGACTGTCTGTAAAAATTAGGAACAACGGTCTGGCAATCACTTGACTGAGTTCCCTAAGTACCCTCGGATGCAAGCCATCTGGTCCCGGTGATTTATTAATGTTAAGTTTCTCAAGTCTAATTTTAATTCCGTCCTCTGTTAACCATGGAGGTGCTTCCTGTGTTGTGTCCTGAGGATAAACACTGCAGTTTTGGTTACTGAAGCCCCCTGATTCACTCGTGAAGACTGAGGAGAAGAATAAATTCAATACCTTCGCCATCTCCCCATCCTGTGTAACCAGATGTCCTTCCTCATTCTTTATGGGGCCAATATGGTCTTTCCTCCCTTTTTTACTGTTTACATACTTTCTTGGGATTTTTTTAGTTAAGCCATCCAGGGTTTTTGTTCGCTCTTTTAAATTTATTACCCAATGGGATACATTGGCCAATGCCCTTATTTAATACGCTCTTAAAGCAAACCCATCTCTCCTCCGTATTCTTTGTTCATAATATTTTATCCCAATTTATGCCTTTTAGCAAGGTTTGTAGTTTAGGGAAGTTGGCTCTTTTGAAATTCAGTGTCTTTGTGTTCCCTTCATGTTTCCTATTTGTGTGATTTATACTGAAACTAATTGACCTGTGATCGCTGTTACCTAAATTGCCCCGTATTTGCACATCTGTGATCAGGTCTGTATTGTTGGTAATCAGTAGATCCAGTAATGTTTTATTTCTAGTTGGTGCGTCTACCATCTGACCCATAAAATTGTCCTGCAAGACATTAGGGAACTGGCGAGCCTTAAATGAATGCGCGGTTCCCTCCGTCCAGTCTATGTCTGGATAATTAAAATCCCCCATTAGGATAACACTTCCCATCCTTGCTGCTAATCCAATTTGTGATAGGAGATCCGTCTCCACTCCCTCAGGTTAGGGGGCCTATAGAATACTCTCAGTATTATTTTCCCCTTAGCTTCATCCCTTTGGAGTTCTACCCATAAGGATTCCACCTCCTCTCTAGCTCCCTCAGTGATGTCATCTCTCACATTCACTTGTACATTATTCTTGATATATAGGCATACCCCTCCCCCTTTTTTACCCTCTTTATCCTTGCGGTATAGGGTATACCCTTGAATGTTTGCCAGCCAATCATGAGAGCTGTTGAACCAGGTCTCTGAAATTCCCACAAAATCCAATTCCTCCTTGTACAACAGTATCTCTAGTTCACCCATCTTGTCCGCCATGCTCCTGGCATTGGTGAACATGCCACATAGTTTAGACCGGTCGCATATTGTCCTCGTATTGGGTGTTTCGAAATTGCAACTTGGACTTGCTACTATACTCACCTTGTGTTTTTGTGCTTTGGTTAACCTACCACTAATGCCCCCAATACTACCCTCTGGAATATTTTCCACGCTGGCTATCTCTGTGTCTGGACCCTCCCCCCCATCGCCTAGTTTAAAAACCCCTGTCATTGGAGAATTCTTGTATATATAGAATACCGTGTTTTGAGAGTGATTTTACTGAGAGCATAGGAATTTTAGCCTCTAGGAGGTCGATGGGTTGTTTGTATTCTATCTCACATGTGTTAGTGTGTGTTTGGTTTAGGAGGTGTCTCCACGTCTTTATTGACCCCTGCATGGGGGGGGCACCTGTATTGACACCTGATTTCCCAAGGAGTACAAGTGTCACCCAAGAGGAATGCTGTTAGGTCATTCGTTGGGGTTCTAGTTTTTTCTATGTCTACCCACAGTGGTTTGTTGTTTTCATAGAACCAGTATTTAAGGTGATCTAATCTAACTGCCCAAAGGTACTCATCTAGATCAACTAGGCCAGCTCCCCCAACTTTTTTTATGTAGAATTAGATTATTTCTGTGAACATCTGGCTTTTTTCCCTTTCCAAATACATTTTCAGATGAGGTTTGACAGTGTTTTTATATAATGGTGAGGTATATGGATTGGTAAGGTGCAGAATATGTATACTATTTCAGGTAAATTCAACATTTTGAAGGCCGCTGTTTTTCCTAGCCAGGATAGTTCCTTCTTTGAAATATTTTTCAGTTGGGTTTCTTTTTTGGTCATTAGTGGTTTGATATTGGCAGCAACTAGTGATGCAGTTGTGTTAGTCAGTGTAATTCCTAGGTATGTAATGTCTTTGTGGTCCAGGTATAAGGAAGATTTTTCTGTAAGGTGGTTTGGGTGTTTGGTGGTACTCCCATGTTGAGAATTAGAGATTTTGCAAAGTTTACTTTGTAATAGGAAACATCTCCAAAAGTCTAGCCTGTGCAAGAGATGTGAGCGGGTTAGTCAAAAGAAGGATGACATCATGCGCAAATAAGTTTATGGTGTGCGTGTGAGAACCAATTTGGAAGCCTGTGATTGAAGCATGTGTTCTGATGGATTTTGCTAGTGGCTCTATCATTAAGTTAAATAAGTTTGGCGATAAGGGGCATCCTTGTCGGGTCCCATTTGTTATGCTAAAGGGTTTGGACAGGAGACCTGAAGTGTACACTTGTGCTGAAGGGCATGAGTATAGAGCTAGGATTGCTGTTAATATAGATCCCTTAAAGCCAAATTTGGATAGTACCATTTCCATATATGTCCAATGGACTCTATGGAAGGCCTTCTCTACGTCTATGGATAGCAGAAGAGAAGGCATTCGATTTTTTTCAGCATAATGCATAACATTTATAATTCTTCTCGTAGCATCTGAGGTTTGTCTCCCCTTCACAAATCCCATGATGGAGGGGATGATATTTGAGAGCCTTTTGGCCAATAGTTTTGCATAAATTTTGATATCTGTATTGAGGAGGGATATTGGCCTAAAATTGGCTGGTGTTTTAGGTTCTTTTCTCAGTTTAGGTAGGGTTACAATGTGTGCTCTCAGCATTTCTTGAGGGAATGATGATGTTTCTGTTGCTTTTGTAGATACCGTTTGAATGTATGGTGATAGTTTGTGTTTGAATGTTTTGAAGTATTTGTTGGAGAACCCGTCTGGTGCTGGTGATTTTCCATTTGGTAGTGTAGTTATAACTGATTCTTTTTCTTGAGTTGTGAATGGGGTATTCAGTTCTTCTAACTGGGTGTTTGAGAGAGATGGAAGATGCATTTTTTGTGTGAACTGGTTTGCTATATCTTGTGGATTGGTGATTTTGTATTGTAGAGTGGGTTGTATCAAATGTGCTATCCTGGATTTGGTGCGTGTTGCTTTGATTCTGTTGACTAAGTATTTGCCTGCTCGGTTAGCATTGGCATAGTAATTAAGTTGTAGGCTCCTGAGATGTTTATCATATTGTTAGGATAGGTGTTCCCTCAGACTTTCTCTAAGTATTAAGAGTTTGTTTGTCAAGGTATCAGTAGGTGACTTGTGTAGAAATTGCGCCAACTCAGAAATATAGTAATAATGTAGTGAAGCAGCCAACACAACAAACTGACTGTAGTAAGTGTATAAAAGTGATAATAGGGTGTGGTGCTAACAAGTGACAAAGTGCGTGTTATTTGGTCGAAATAACAATGATAATAAAAAGGAGGTATCACATTCTGAGGTGTGTACCTATTTGTGTTAGTGATACTTATTATGGAAGGATAAAGTATCCATATACAGCACCATCAAACAACACAAAAGTAAATATAATATAGAGGCTTTAAAAAGCAATAAAGAGTGGGTATACACAAATATATGTAGGTGGTGAATGGTATATCTTAAACCTATGTATCAGTTACGTATAAATGGTGTATATAGGATAACTCATTCTAGGAGTGACACAAAAAATACAATGTGATAGATATACAAAATAACAAAATGTGCTGTGTGTTTGACTTAGCACAGATTATGTTCATCAGGACAAAGCTAGGACAAAACTAAGGCACATAAGTCCATAAAAGGTGAGTATATATGAATACCGGAAACTAATAATAAATAAACGGTGTGCTTGCAATCAATCCCATGGCAGTCCAAAAGCAAGCAGTCTTAATGTAGGGTAGATGTGAGTTGTTTTAAAGGATCCTGTATATGGATACTTTATCCTTCCATAATAAGTATCACTAACACAAATAGGTACACACCTCAGAATGTGATACCTCCTTTTTATTATCACTGTTATTTCGACCAAATAACACGCACTTTGCCACTTGTTAGCGCCACACCCTATTATCACATCAGTAGGTGACTGTTTATTTAGGGTTTCTACAGTGTGTATTTCGGACAGTAAGGTATTAAGTTTTGATGTATCGCGTTTTTTCTCTTTTGCCCCTAATTGTATAAATATGCCCCTCATGATTGCCTTATGGGCATTCCATAGTGTATATGGGTCATGTACAAATGAGTTGTTGTTCAAGAAATATTTCTGAAGATGCTGAGAGAGTGCTGTGTGGGTTTGGTGTTCTTGTAGCAGCCTAACATTGCAGCGCCAGATGGGGGAGGAAGAAAAGACACTCTGTTCTCTGATAGACAGAGATATTGCAGCATGGTCTGACCATGTAATATCATGAATTTTAGCATCTGATATTTGTAGTATGTTGTTGATTGATGTGGTGGTCCTGTTATGCGTAATAGAGAGAGTTGTAGGGTATTTCCATTTGTGGAGAACCTTGTGGTTTCTTAGGGCCTTGGCGATTGTTGCCAGATTGCAACATCGTTGTAATATGTGCCTGGATAGGTCAGCAAGTAGACGTATAGTGGCATATTGTGGAGGTATGCTGTCATGTTTATGCAACAGTTGTAGGATTTGTACCTTCACATGTAGTAGTGAACCCTTAATAATACATCCCTCTGTGTTTCTTCAGAAAGGAAAGAGGGTTTAGGGACGCTATGGATACTGTCCACTATGAGGTCTTGTGATGTCAGCCTTGGGACTAAAGTCAAGAATAGGGTTTGGGCATACTGTAGGAGTTGGTTAGAAGGGACAGATTCTGGTATGCCTCTAATGTTTGAGGTTGTTCCTTCTGGATCTGTCCTCTATGTCTGCGACTTTGTCTTTAAGCAATGCAATTTCATCCCCCTGAGCTGTATAGGCATCAACTAGCACATTGTATGATGATGCATATTCATCCATCTTACTTTCAACTTTGTCTATCCTGTTTCCCATAGCTTGAACTTCCCTCTGGCACTTGTTAATCCCTTTGACCATGTCTGATTGCAATGAGGATCTTAGGGACAGTGACATTTCTTTAAGCATTGTGTCAGAGATGGGCCTGTCTGATATGGGGAATTCTGCTATGGGATCGCTGGAGGATGTATCTTGGGAGGTATCAGCATTTTATGGCCCGCTTACCTCCATGCCTGTGTCAGTTCGCGGCCTAGCTGGGGAGTGCCTCCTCGGTTTAGACTTTGCCGGCCTTCTTGTGGATGTGCTGGATGCTCCAGAGGAGGATTCACTGTATAAGTTGGCTGTGGATGGTGTAGTGGAAGGCTCTCCACAGCCATTGTTGTGCATCGAAGCCTTGTGTTCTGGCCATGAGCCATTTTGTTGTAGCCCACGCTGGCGTGCTGAGAAGAAATCTAGCATTTTGTGCGGCTGCATCTTTCTGCACCTTGTCATCCCTGGGTGGTTTGGCTGGCTAAAGGCAATGTGTAAGGCAGTAGATGGAGCCAGGGGGCTCGGATGTGGACAGATTCTCTCCGGTGGCTAAGGAAACTCCTGTCTCAAGCGTCCATCTTGGAGTGCGGTCTCCACGCCCCCCTCAATCTGCATGCAATCTGCCAACACACAGTGCAATTTAAGTTCAACTTGAACATCAGCTGTTTGTTCTTAGAACAAACAAACATATGGGGCGCTTGTGGCAAGTTTGCCCGCCATGGAGCTCCCCATAATGCACTGCGAGATCGCAGTGCATTGATGGCTGCTGATTGGCCAAAGCATGCACCTGACCTGAATCCATACCAGGCCCTTTGGGTCTGGCATAGATTTTAAGGGGAACTCCACACCAATTTTTTTTTTTAATGGTGCGGGGTCCCCCCAGAGTTCATACCAGACCTATCATGAGGGGGGGTCATCCGGTTATGACAGCAGGTGGCCCCACCCTTGCCTATATAAGAGCTGTCAAACCCAAAAGACAGCAGAGGTGGAGATTTTTAGTTTTTTCTATTTTTCAGGTCTGTAGAGCGGCGTGATTTAAAATGGATGTACTGCCTTTTTTTTAATAAAGGGATTGTGAAAAACTGTCTGTTGTGGTTTTTACTTTTTGACACTTTTTTTGGTGAATGGGTAGGGGTACGATGTACTTGATACCCATTCACATAGGGGAAGGGGGCTGGGATCTGGGGGATCCCTTGTTAAAGGGGCTTCCAGATTCCAATAAGCCCACCGCCTGCAGACTCAGACAACCAATGGCCAGGGTTGTCTGGAAGAGGCCCTTGTCCCCATAAACATGGAGACAAGGTGCTTTGTGGGGAGGGGCGCAGAGCCACCCCTGTCCCAAAGCACCCACCCCCTTTAGGTGCATGCATGGATAATGGTCTAGTATGGATTTTGGGGGACCCCAAGACAATTTTTTGTTTACATTTTGGTGTGGCGTTCCCCTTAAAATCCATAGAAAAAAGAATGTGCAATAAAGCGCCATTGGTTACTCATAAAATGGGATAATCAAAAAACTGTGGTTCACAGCTACTCTACTTTTTGGCAGGACCAAAAAATGTAATTTTGAAACAAAAGGAATGCAACGCTGATCAAATTACTAAAACACCCTATACATAATTAATTACATTATGAGAAAATGTGATCATGTTTTGGGGAGAGAGGGTTAGGGCCAGGACACCCTTAGGTAGTTACAAGTTTAATTGGCAGATTCCGCTTCTCTGCTGGGTACCTAGCTTGGCACTCTAGATACCTCTGAAGCTTCAACCCTGCTGGCCTTCCCAGTCCCTGGCTTGACACACAAGGCTGCTCTACAAGAGTCACCTCCGCTGGCTGGGTCCCTGGCTTGATTCCCACTGACGTTCCCGATTCTTCACCGTCCCCAGTTGGTGAGAATACTGCTCCGGTACTAGCTTCAGTTACTCACTGTGGTCCCTGGTAATAAGACGGATAGTTCCTTACTGGCGATAGCTTTCCCTCTACCTCCGACCACGACAGGTTCTCCAGCTGACAGAACCGTCACTTTTTGTTGGACTGCAAGTCGCAATCCCAACCCTGTGCTGCCCTCTTGCTTCTAGAAAGGCCCTCAGACAGCCTAGCAGCCAGATGTCCCAAGGATAGGCCCAAACTCCAGCCTATCAGCCCGGGCAGTACAACACATGTCCACCCAGACAGCTGTCAAGGTGGCACAGAACACAGATCCCCTGACTCCGCCTGAATATATAGGCTCTCCCAGCAAGCCAAGGGATCCAAGAAAACCCCTGCCCATTGGCTGAGATACCGCATATACCCATAACCTGACCTTGGATTGCCCTTCTCATATCTAGTACCACCAAGTCCCCGGCCACCTAGTGGTAGAAGAGAAAAGTTCAACAAGGCCAAACTTAGGGAGAAAACAACAGATCTCTAACAATAAACCAGGATAACTACCCCTGGCAAGTAAATTTGTGAGGAGCAACCCTGCCCAAACTCCAGGGTGCTACATGTGTGTACAAAAAATTCATACACGTGAAAGACAGTTCATCAATAACCGGTGTATAATAGTGACATTCAGTGATATCTTGTATGCCGATCCAATGTGATAATAACACCAAATGTGATCCTCCACCAGACGTACCAAACTGACTCACCAGATCCAGTAGCTGGTAAAATTATAAGCCAGCAGCTGCTCCTTTTTTAAATCAATTCTTAGATCCAAGGTGCTGTTAGCACATGCACAAGGTCCTCTCCAATAAATCATGCCATGGTCCCCACAAACATAAGGGAAGGAAGACGAACGCTCCGATAGTATAATAACTCTTATTAAAACGTATATTTAAAACATTACAAAGATTTATTCTTACATTCTTCAAGTGTCACACCCGACACGGGGGATTATAGGCATAAATGTGTTACAAAATGCCTGCGGCTGCTGTGGTTCATATGCGAGCCTCGAGTGCGATCCAGGAGAGCGTGTTGACGTCAGCGCCCTTGTCTCGTCCTACGTGTTTCATCACACAATGTCTTTCCGAAGGGGCTGGTATGGACTGGGGGGGAACCCACGCCATTTTTTCCTCATGATTTTTCATCTGTATTGTCGGGAGCCGGCAATACATTAGAGCCGCAAGCAAGTTTTAATGCCATTTTTTCCTAGACATGGGAAAGATGCGCCACTTTAGAGGCAGACTAAGGGGACCCCCCAGGCACAATATTTAAAGGAATATTTCATTTTTATTTTTTCACTTTAAGCATTAATAAAATGTTGTGGTGGGTGGTTGGGGAGGAGTGGCACCAGCTGCCACTGGGTCTGATAACTGTTCCTAATAGGATACAAAGGTACGGCTGCTGTATCATAAAATCTACCTAAGTACTGGATACCTGCTACACAAACAAGGAATGACAGGGTCTAGCTGACAGAGTCTATCAAGGTGTCTGCCTACATAAACCGATCTGCCTCAAATGCTGACAATGATACTGTCAAATGATACTGTCAAACCTGCCTCAAATAAAAGCTAAGCACTGTTGTATTGTTTGTAGTTTGTCTTAGGTGGTGGCGGAGGGTTTTTTTTCTCTTTCGGGTCCTGTGGTGGCATCGCAGTCATGATTGATGATGAATCTACATCAGGGGACTTTTTTTTATTTTTAATAAACGAATTGTCAAAAACTGCCTTCTGTTTTTATTTATTTTTACCCTTTTTTGGTGAATGGGTAGGGATACTATGTACCCCATACTTATTCACATGGGGGGCCGGGATCTGGGGGCCCCCTTGTTAAAGAGGGCTTCCAGATTCTGATAAGCCCCCTGCTTGAAGACCCCCACAACCACAGCCCAGGGTTGTCAGGAAGAGGCCCTTGTCCCTGTTAACACAGGGACAAGGTGCTCTGGTGTGTGGGGCACAGAGCCGCCCCTGTCCCAAAGCACCCCCCCATGTTGAGGCCAGGTATGGTTCAGGACTGGGGGCACTCGCTCATCCCCCCCTTTCCTGACCTGCCAGGTAAGGGTCTGGTATGGATTTTGGGGGGGACCCCACATCTTTTTACTTTTTAACATTTTTCTATTGCCAGCAATGGTATTGTATTGAATAAAATCAATAAATGGTGCTGCGCTCCAAAATGAATACTAGTGTGATAAATAAAATACCATATCACTAGATGCTATACAACAGTAAATAAAATACACAAAGTGTAAAACAAAACCACAAATAGATTTCAATGTGCAAATTGCATATGTAAACAATGAAAAACTATGTACTCGTCCTATATTCTCCTATATTTTGTAACGATCGGACACCGGAAGTGACAATTATCACAAGCTCGCCGCTCGTTTGTTTGTACTTTGCTACACTTGTTTCTATGTGAGTACCGCAGATGATTCTGCTGTTTAATAAATATAATACCCATACTTACTTCACCATTGGAGTCTCCCTTGTCTTTCCTTCCTCCTATACTGGCCCATAAACACCTATTCTGGGAGGAGAATATAGGACCAGTACATAGGTCACTTACATTGGGCTATAGGTAATCTGGAACCAAGCAAGATATATATCCAGAAAGATCGATTATAAGATACATCATTTGGATATCCCCTGGCTCTCCATTGAGGTGGTTTATAGGACACATTTGGATAATCTCTGGCTATTTACTATATGCTGTTTACCTTACAGTAGTAAGGTAAGGGGCCATCACACCCACAGGTGGAATTACACTGAAGATCCACCCACTACAGTCACTTTGTCACTTTATTTGCCAGATGCAAAGTCACTTTGTCACGGCTATTAGATGCGATTTTCAGCACTTGAACTCACCAGCACTTTCTCTGTATGAAGACACCATTCATCTGTTCTTGTGAACTACTATCTTTTACAATCTTCACTTTTATTGCAATATTGATGTCTGAATATCTTTTTAATTTATTTATTCATGTTTGAATATTTTTTGGCACTTGATTCGTGGACGTTTTTCATTGTTTACATATGCAATTTGCACATTGAAATCTATTTGTGGCTTTGTTTATACACTTTGTGTATTTTATTTACTGTTGTATAGCATCTAGTGATACAGTATTTTATTTATCACACTAGTGTTTATTTTGGAGCGCAGCACCATTTATTGATTTTATTCATTTGATTTTCTTGGGTTGTGTTTGACCCCTGTCAGTGTTTGCTGCAGAAATGTAATTTTCCTGACAGACTCCATGGCAGCAACGTGTGGGTTAAGTCCCGCCTCTACTACCCTATAGGACACTACTCCCATAAATCTTTGCTCCCTGCCAGCGGCCGTGTTCTTTTTTTGTCCTCCTCCGTAGAACCCAGTTGATGGTCTTCCTACCCAAAGATTTCTCCCCCACGATCAAGATTGGCCGTTTACTTCCTGCTCCATCTTTCTGTCTGCTCTGCACATGCGCAAGAGCGGTACGAAAGCAGCGGCAAAATGACGCTAATCACGCATGCGCACTGGCGCTGTGTCAGGCACAGCTTGACATCACAGGGCGGTCTTTTTAAATGGGGGAAAAGTCTGCAAGCCTTGGGAATGCTTTTTGGCTTTGTGGAGTGACTTCCCATGGCTACCTGTCTCTCTGCCTGTGGTGAGTGGATCTCATGGACAGGTAGGGTGCTTATATCTTCTTCCTGGCTCTGACAGAATGTTTTTTTATGCAGTTCTGATGGATGCTCCCAGGGACATGGATACTCCACCGCCTGTCTGTGGCCAGCCCTCTCGTAACAGGTACTTTGAGAGGTTTCCCTCTCTGGGTCCAGCGGGGGGGGGTTGGGGGGCATTTGGGCTCCATTATTGGTCCTTATGACCACTATTTTCCATGTTTTTCTTTCTTGTTTGTCAGCCCTTCTAGGTCAGAACATCATCGCAGCTCTCACAGAGGAAGTGACTCTTCAAAATCTCATCGCCGGCAATCCTCTTCCAGGTCTAATTGCCACGGTTCACCCTCAAGATCGAGGTACCGCAGCAAAGACTTCCACGGCTCACTCCAGCCATTCATCCAACTGTGTCTGTTGGGGGTTCAGGTCTCAGGTACCTGTGGGAAAATCCCTGTGTGACCTCTGCTATGTCAAAGCAGCTGGTGAAAGAGGTGGTATGGACCAGCGGCTGAAATCCCTGGTCGAAAGGGTCGTCAAGGAGTCTCTGAGACATATCGAGACCGGCCAGACCTATGATTCTCCTTCGGAGCCGCTCCGCTCACCGGTAAGGGAGTCACAAGGACAGGACACCTGGGAATCCTCTCTGCCAAGTCATCCATCGTCTGTTCACTCGGAGAGTGACTCTGAAGGGGAAGATCCCTGTGTTGGGTTTGATTTTGCCTTGCTCTCCCTCTTAGTCAAGGCTATTAGAGAAGCTTTGAATTGGGAAGATCCGGTGGCCGCTCCTTCCAAACAAAGAAAATACTTCAAACAACTGAAGAAGGAACGTGTTAACTTTCCATTCCTAGCCGAGCTTGGTGAAGTCACAGACAAATGGGGTAAGGTGGAGAAAAAGAATTTCATGCTTTCTAAAGTTCTAAAACTTTATCCCTTCAAGGAGGAAGAGGTCAAGCATTTGGAATCAGCTCCTCTGGTGGATGCAGCCGTGATGAGGCTGGTAAAGCACGTGACTCTTCCCTTGGAGGATACAGTTTCCATTAAAGATGCCTTACATAGATGGATTGTCTCTGATCACAGCAGGAATGGCCTGCAAACCAGCTTTAATGTCCAAGGCCATTGAAGTCTGGACCGATAATGTGGATGAGACACTCAGGAACGTCTCAGAAGATGTAGCAAGGAGTTCACCCATCCAGGAGCTGAGGCTAGCATCTGCCTTTCTGGGTGAGGCCTCGATTGATATAATCGGCCTAGTGGCTCGGGCCATGCTTTCGGCAGTCACTGCAAAACGTGCCTTGCTCCATCCTTGGCTGGCTGACCCAGCATCGGAACAAGTGTGGTACCAAATTCCTTTTGAAGGGTCTTCTCTTTTCGGCAATAAATTGGATAATGCCATAACTCGGTCCACTAGTGGCAAGTCGGGGTTCCTTCCTCAGGATAAGCATCTGCAAGGCTAGGGAAGCTCGTAGCTACAGACCAGGTTGTGAATTCTCCAGGTCATGGAAAGCAAGGCAATCATCATTTAAGAAACCCGCCAAGGGTGGTTCGACTGGGGAGAGAGAGCCGACCAAGTCTTTTTGAGATTGGTCCCGCTCAGACAGGCCAGGTGGGGGCTCGCCTTCTCCACTTTCAGCATATCTGGGCGGCCTCAAGGTCATCCCCACTCTCATGAGTGCAAGAAGAAGAAGAAGTACCAATCGGGTATATGAAAGGATTTGGGCTAAATTCACAAACCACGTGTCCTCCAGGTCCAACTCTGGTAGCGATCCGACAGTTCAGGACATCTTAAGTTTCCTGCAAACGGGACTAGATATCTTCTTGTCTGTCAGTTCTCTTCGTGTTCAAGTATCAGCAATTACAGCTTACTCTGGGGTGTCATGGGCCAAACATCCTCTGGTCCCACAATTCTTCAAGGGGGCAGTTAGGCTCAGACCACAGAGGAAACCTGGGTCCCCCAAATGGGATCTGCCACTAGTCCTTGACTTTTTCTTGCAACTTGACAAGCCACTCTCAGCCTCAAGACTTCTTTTCTGATAGCCATAACTTCGGCGAAAAGAATTTCTGAAATTCAGTCTCTAGGTTCAAAGGAGCCCTTTCTCACATTTTTTCTGGACAGAGTGGTCCTAATCCCAATGCTAGGGACAAATCCCAAGGTCACCTCAGTCTTCCACAAAAACCAGGAAATCACACTTCCTACCTTTAAGTCTGCCGGAAGTCTAGAGCCACACCCCCTCAAAATGGGAGTTACCTTGAAGCGATACTTGGAGGCTACAGCTTCTTTTCGACAATCTGACTATCTCTTTGCTCTATTCCATGGAAAAAACAAGAGCCTCAGGGCTTCCGTCACATCCATTGCTGCATGGGTGGTTCAAGCTATCCAATGGGCTTACAAAGAGAAGGGCTTGGCTCCTCCTGAGGTGATTATGGCACACTCAACCAGAAGTCTCTCAACTTCATGGGCGGCCTCACGTCATGTTGCACCTGAAGTGATCTGCAGAGCAGCTTCCTGGTCATCAATTCATACTTTTATGTCTCATTGTATTGAGCCAGCTACTTTATCTTCTGTCAATTTTGGTTTGAAAGTACTGTCGGTTGACGACGTTAAATAAATCTTTGTTCAGCATTTTTTGCCCACCTGGTTGTGTATGGCGAGTTATTTCCCACACGTTGCTGCCATGGAGTCTGTCAGGAAAATTCCTATCAAAATACTTACTGTAATTTTCCTTTCCTGATGGACTCCATGGCAGCAGGAGTTCCCTCCAAAATGGCTGGAGTAGGCTAGTTATCGAACATGGCCGCTGGCAGGGAGCAAAAATTTATGGGAGTAGTGTCCTATAGGGTAGTAGAGGCGGGACTTAACCCACACGTTGCTGCCATGGAGTCCACCAGGAAAGGAAAATTACAGTAAGTATTTTGATGGGAATTTTCCATTTTGTCTGCAGCAGGTTCTATAAACGGTACAGATGAGCCACTTTGTAGGCACAATAAGGAGACCCCCCAGGCACTATATTTAAAGGATTTTCTTGTTATTGTTCTACTTTAAGCATCATTAAAATCACACTGCTCCTAAAAAAACAATATATATATATTTTTAAATGTTTGTAATGATACATGTCCCTCAGGGCAGTATCCAAACCCCCATACCTTTTTTATGGCCAATGACTTGCATATAAGCCTTCAAAATGAGGACTTTTGATTTTAAAGTTCGGGTCCCATATACTTTAACAGGGTTCACCATTCGGGTCAGAAATTTTTCTCAGTTTGGGAGTTCTGGTGTGAATCAATCAGGGGGGTGTTCGGCCCATCTCTAGCTCTAGTCTTAGAGCCCTTATGCCTCCCCCATAGTGATGGTGTGGAACAGGAACAGGGATGCCGATTCCTTGTCGAGGAGCCCCTATGAAGAGTCTAAAAACAGCATACAAGAAAGCCCAGGCTTCCTCAGATACTGGGGCAGCAAAACAAACAAAGCTTCAACTTATAGGTGAGGGTGCAGGGTTGGCAAGTGGTTAAGATGAGCCCAACAAAATAGAATCTTCCAGAATATCTGGTGGAGGAGGGGACGGTGTGTCACATTGATGGGATTTTGGTGTGTTTTCTGGATGAGCCTAGAAGCTCAGTGTGCCGATTAGACCTGAATTCCACAGATGTCTCTTCTGTGTCCCATGAAAAAAAAAAGAGACACAGGTAAGAAAAAATAAATTGATGAAAACCATTTCTATTCCCAGAATCCCTGTCACCATAATGTGATGAAGATGAAACTGCAGCACCATGAATGATCCCATTCTTCCTATACACATCTAGTGTTCAGTGCTGATATGTACTGGAGTTCATGTTCTGTGCCCCTGAGGAATGTACAGAACATACACCAGCAATCTACAATTCTGTCTATTGTGTTCATAGGAAGGTGACTGGTAGTATATGAAGAATGTGAGACTGGTTTGTCCAGAGCTCGGTGGGGGGGGTGTCACATACCTCAGTGGGGATGGTTCTGTTCATCTATGCTACACAAAAATACTTCATATCAGAAATAGACCTGACACCATAATACTAAATATCAGACATATGATATGAAGTATTATGGTGTGAGGTCTATGTCTGATATGAAGTATTATGGTGTCAGGCCTATGTCTGATATGAAGTATTATGGTGTCAGGTCTTTGTCTGATATGAAGTATTATGGTGTCAGGTCTATGTCTGATATGAAGTATTATGGTGTCAGGTCTATGTCTGATATGAAGTATTATGGTGTCAGGTGTATGATATGAAAAGGGATGAGCTTTGAGTTTGAGTCGAACTCATGTTCGACTCGAACATCGGCTGTTTGCCAGTTCGCCGAACAGCGAACAATTTGGGGTGTTCGCGGCAAATTCGAAAGAACACCCTTTAAAAGTCTATGGGAGAAATTAAAAGTGCTAATTTTAAAGGCTTATATGCATGGTATTGTCATAAAAAGTGTTTGGGGACCTGGGTCCTGCCCCAGGGGACATGGATCAATGCAAAAAAAGTTTTAAAAACGGCCGTTTTTTCCGGGAGCAGTGATTTTAATAATGCTTAAAATGAAACAATAAAAGTGTAATATTCCTTTAAATTTCGTACCTGGGGGGTGTCTATAGTATGCCTGTAAAGGGGCGCATGTTTCCCATGTTTAGAACAGTCTGACAGCAAAATGACTTTTTTAAAGGAAAAAAAGTCATTTAAAACTACTCGCGGCTATTAATGAATTGCCTATCCGAGAATACACATAAAAGTTTATTGATAAAAACGGCATGGGAATTCCCCACAGGGGAACCCTGAAACAAAATTTTACAAAAAAATGACATGGGGGTCCCCCTAAATTACATACCAGGCCCTTCAGGTCTGGTATGAATATTAAGGGGAACCCAGGCTAAAATAAAAAAAAATGGTGTGGGGTCCCCCCAAAAATCCATACCAGACGCTTATCCAAGCACACAACCAGGCAGGCCGCAGGAAAAGAGGGGGGACGAGAGAGTGCCCCCCCTCCTGAACCGTACCAGGCCACATGCCCTCAACATTGGGAGGGTGCTTTGGGGTAGCCCCCCAAAACACCTTGTCCCCATGTTGATGGGGACAAGGGCCTCATCCCCACAACCCTTGCCCGGTGGTTGTGGGGGTCTGCGGGCAGGGGGCTTATCGGAATCTGGAAGCCCCCTTTACCAAGTAGACCCCCAGATCCCGGCCCTCCCCCCTGTGTGAAATGGTAAGGGGGTACTGCCATTTCACAAAAAAACTGTCAAAAATGTAAAAAATTACAGGAGACAGTTTTTGACAATTCCTTTATTTAAATGCATTCTTCTTTCGTCTATCTTCTTTCTTCTATCTTCTATCTTCCTTCGGTTTCTTCCTCCATCTTCTTCTTCTTCTGGTTCTTCTGATTCTTCCTCCGGTGTTCTCATCCGGCATCTTCTTCCATGGCGTCTCCTTCCCTTCTTCTCCTTGGGCCGCTCCGCATCAATGATGGCATGATGGGAGGCTCCCGCTGTTTGACGCTTTCTCCTCTTCTGACGGTTCTTAAATAATGGAGGGCGGGGCCACACGGTGACCCCGCCCCCCTCTGACACACGTGGACTTCCCAGTGGCATTCCCCGTGATGTCAGAGGGGGGCGGGGTCACCCGTTAAGTAATGGGTGACTCCACAGGGAAGTCCCCGTGCGTGCGTGGGTGGCCCCGCCCTCTGTTATTTAAGAACCATGGCATGGGGCCCCAGAGTTCATATCACAGAGCCAATCTTTGACAAGACAAGAAGATCTTCCAAATTCCCTGACTGCAGAGAACACAGAAACCCTTCAGCTATAGTGGAAAAAGAAGAGTCAGTTGTACAAGAAGAAGAGTCAGTTATACCAGAAGTGCCTGAGCTTAAAGAGCAGAGGGAAAAATGAACACTTCACCCACCTAAAAAAGACTGACTTATGATACTTTTTGTGAAAGTTCTGAAGAAGCTATCCTCATCTCTCAGAGAACTCACAACATGCTGACCCTTTCCATTACAGATTTAGTGGAGGGCAACTCCAGCTCACCCCCTGGCACATCTAGGCGGGCAATCCCAATATTGATGGTTTGTGGTCAAGGCAACCTCACCTCTCATAAATGGTGGGAGGTTCCCTTGCCAGATTCATATGTACATACTAATTGCTTGTTCTCATACACTGTATGTACTACCTGCTATTGCCTCCCAATGTACTTTGATAGCTTGTACCAGGTTGTGGACATTACATGTTGATGGACCCTGGCCCTCCTTTGGGGACCAAAGGTTCTTTGGTGGGGGAAGTGTGTAGAAGGTGCTACCCGCCACTCTGTGTCCCACTTACCCCCCCTTTCTCATGTCACAGCGCGGGGAGACTCAAAGAGGACCAGTCCATCTTCTCCCCTGGTGGTTGGATCAGTGACAGATTGCTTCCCTTTACCCCTCTCCCCACTCAGCTCACTGGGATACTGTTCAGGACAGTGCGCTCTGTGTGATCACCACCCACCCTGCTTCTTTCCCCTCCCTCCTGGCAGTAGCAAGGGACCAATCAGAAGGAGGGCAAGGGGATCATGGGACATGTAGTCTCAAAAGACAGGCAGCTATTCGTGTTTCACAGGGGGAGAGAGACAAAAGCCCAAAAAGGATTCCTCAGTGCGTGCTGCCTGGGACAGAGGAGAGAGAGGACGTGCAGTGAGGAGCCATTACTGTTTGGCACTGTACTGCCAAGGGAAGCTGAAGGCCAGAGCTGCTGCCAGTATACATCTCTAGCTTAGTCAGTGCATTCAGAGCTGTGACCTGTAGATGGGGAGAGACTGAGCCACTGCCAGGGTATAGATGTGCTGCTTTACATACCTGAGTCACCTAGGCCACTGGAGTGAGCGAACATCCAGTCAGTGGGATCATTGCTGCGTTATCGCTGGGTCTGGTGAGAGAACCTGTTGACCATTATCTACTGCCATCTCTAGGGACTGAGCCATCAGGAACTTCCTAGTCAGCTACGCCATAACTTTATTATTGCCTGCAGACTTTATTGACTGCCTAAAAGCACCAACGGTTTAGCCGCCGAAGAGTCAGGACTAAAGACTACCCCTAACCATAGCTGCTCTATTATTATTATTATTATTTTTTTACTAGTAATGGCGGCGATCTGCGATTTTTATTTAGACTGCTACATTATGGCGGACACATCGGACACTTTTGACACAATTTTGGGTCGGTTGACAATTATACAGCGATTAGTGGGGGTGTGGATGGAGTGTGGAGCAGAGCGAGCGGTGTGCTGAGAGTCTCTCCACCTTGCCGGTTACCTGCTGATACTGGAGGGCTGGAGTGTTTGGTCGGCTGCTGCTGCGGGCACTTGGATTTCGGCGTGCCGATGCGAAGCGGGCGGGCGAGGAAGTGCCCCTGGGTGGAGAAGCCGGCTGCCTGAACATACTAGCCGCATCGAGGCGCCCTCACTGGAGCCGCGGCAGCTACTGCGCCTGCGCACTTGGGAGCCGGTGGAGCGGCTTTCAGTGTGCCGCTACGGAGTGCCGAGAGAGGAGGAGAGGTGGACGGGTGGTGGTGGAACAGAAGTCCAGAGCTGATTTCTATGCCAAACTGTCTGGGATACCCCGTGGAGGCCGGTAAGGAGTTGGATGCTGGGCCCTGGGACTGTGGGGACCGGAGCAGGTGAGCGGGACTTGGAAAGAGGGTTTAACCCTGTCATTTTGCCATAGCTCACTGTGCTCGGATAAAGACTAAAGGACTGTTTGAGTTGACCCTATACTATAACAGGGGAATGGAGGAGTGAGTGAATGGGCATATGTGATGCATCTGACTAGCACAACAAATACTCAGATTGCCGAATAAGTACACCGGCTGGTTGCAGTTAGATTCTTATGCATTAAGGGGCAGTATCTGTCTGTGTAAGTTCAGCCAAAACTTTTTTGCTGTCCCCTGGTCTTTGCTTTTCCTCAGCCTGTTTCTCCTGGTGGTATTGACTACCTGGGTATATAAAAGAAATAAAAGTGACAAAGGCAATGTCCAGGAGGAGAGGGGAGGAGCCAGGTAATATGGAGAACCTGGGCCCCCAGTCACTACGGTCAGCAAAGGAGAAGGGGAATCAGGCGGCAGCAGCAGCAGCAAAGCTGGAGAGGTTTGCACATACCCCTGAACAAACCCCCACCAAAAACGGGCAACTTCCACAACCCAAGGCTACTGGGGACAGGAAAAGTCAAGGACAGGCATCATCATCTGCAGTTGGAGCAGGGCATAAAAACTCGAATGTTAATAAAGGTACAGGGGCAGGGGAAAAAACTCAGCTATCACTGCCAACCACCGTCTCCGCCATTGAGGTAGAACCTACCCTGAGGGAAGTATTGCAAGCGATCAATTCCTGTAAAGCATCAGTGGAGGGGTTAAGTGGCCAAATTAAAGAGGTTAAAGATGAACTGTTATTAATAAAGCAGGAGTTGCAAAAGGCAGTGGATAGAATAACGGGCTTAGAGGGAAGAGTGAGCCAAGTGGAGGATGATGTTTTTCCCCTACAGCAAGATGTTAAAACCATGAAGCAGCAACTGGGTAGAATCAATGAGAAAATGGATGAAATGGAAAATCGCCTGAGAAGGGATAACATAAGAATAGTAGGCCTCCCAGAGAGATGTGAGGGGCATAATCCCATTGCTTTTTTGGAAGGATGGCTCATAGAAACATTCGGAAGAGATGCATGTACTGCACAATTTGCGATTGAGAGAGCCCACCGGGTCCCCTTCAGAGCACCACTCCCTGGAGGGCGCCCCAGGTCCTTGTTAATGAAATTCTTGAATCATTGTGACAAGTTAACTCTACTACGCAGAGCCAGAGAGAAGGGACTTATTCTTTATAACGGAGCAAAGGTCTCATTCTTCGCGGACTTCTCGCCAGAGCTGCAGAGACGCAGGGAAGGGTTCGGGGAGATCAAACGCACTCTTCAAAAATTTGAAGTCAAGTATGCCTTATTGTACCCAGCTAGGCTACGGGTTGAGGCAATTGGGGAGGTTCTCGTTTTCGATTCCCCGGCGGGGGCAACACGCTGGTATGAAGAAAACAAGCAAAGATTGAAATTCAAAGAACGGAGCCCAGAGAGGCAGGGCGCCTGATAAGAAGATAAGGAAACCTGGACTGTGGGGAATAATTGAACTTGGTATAGAGAGGAAGAATGATGGGGTATGGTAGAGTAGGAATGAGGGAGGAGGAGGATATTATATTTAGATTTTGGCACATGTGGATATTATTGATAGAGGGAGGGGGGGGAATGTTAGGAAGAAGTGTTGTGAAGGGAATATATGAGGTGGTCACGAATAAAGCCCCAGGGGCAAACCTGGTAAGGTGGGGGAGAGAGGGGGGAAGGGTTGGGGGGGATTGGTGGGGGGGAGGGAGAGGGGGGGTGGGTGGTGGAGAGGAAAGGGGGTTGCAAACTTATTTTTGGAATTAAAATGCACTTAGTAACTGCGGGGGTAGTTAGGGGGAAGGGGGGGAGGGGAGATGTAGGATTAAGCACATGTGTGGTAAATATAAACACTACGAATAGGAACATGGGGAAAAAGGAAAGGGGAACACCAAGAAAGTTCACTAGAAAGGGAAATAATAGAAACGAAGCACAGAGGGTAATTAAGGGAACACTCCTTTTTTTTTTTTTTTTTTTTTTTAAGGGGTAAGGAGGTGTTATTTTTTGGCACAAGACAATATACCAATTTGAAGATGTCCACTGTCGTAGGTTTTCTGAGGCCAATACCTGCTTGTTGTCTGTCCGATGCAGTCTAAAATTCTCAAGATAGGCTCCTGGAATGTACGGGGGATGGGGAATTCAAATAAGAGGGCCTCCATTTTTTCACTGCTAGAAATAAGGGGGGTGGGCTTGGTCTGCCTACAGGAGACTCATTTGACAAAGGATACGATGAAATGTCTTCCAAGTAGAAGGTTCCAGGCTCAATACCACTCGGTGTACTCCTCCTACTCGAGGGGGGTGAGTATATTGGTAACAAGAAGTGTGATGTTCTCCTGTAGGCAGACCAGGATAGATAGTTTGGGTCGTTATGTTTTTTTATACTGTTCTATTGAAAACAGAATGTTTGTCATTGCTAACATTTATATCCCCCCACCTTTTAAATTGGAAGTGCTGTATAACTTAATGGAGTTTATGTTGGATAAAATAGATACCCCGGTGATAGTATTAGGGGATTTCAATGAAGTGGTGAACAGAGAGATGGACAGATTTCCACCGAGAGTCCAAGTAAACAGTGTAGCAGGGGGCCGGTTGGGTCATTTCCTGGAGGAGGCAGGCCTGTTGGATATGTGGAGGGTCCGGAATCCTGGAGTTAGGCAATACTCTTGCTTCTCTCCCTCCCACTCCACCTTCTCCAGAATTGACATGACCCTGGGGAATGCAGAGGCAGCGCCAATAATAAAGGATGTAGTATACTATCCGAGAGGGGTCTCGGATCACTCCCTGATGGTGACCTCAGTGAGTATAGGGGCCAGGGAGGTTAGAGGGTTTTGGAAGCTGAGTCCGTATTGGTTGGAATTAATAGGGGAGCCAGAGAGGACAATAACAAAGCTAGAAGAGTTTCTAAAATTTAATGTAGGCTCAACGACAGCAGGTGTACAATGGGACACATTGAAGGCATTCCTTAGGGGTATCTTGATCCAGGAGGTGGCAGGAGTCAAAAGGAGGGCAAGGGAGTGGGAGGAGGGAATTAGGAGGGAATTGGAGATGGCAGAGAAGCAATTTATAGATGGCCCTACACCAGAGAGGCAGAAATTGTGGGAGGGGAAACAGGAGGCCTATAGAACAGCAGTCCTGAAGAGGGGTGAAAACAAGCAACTC
Source organism: Aquarana catesbeiana (assembly GCF_042186555.1). Taxonomy (NCBI): domain Eukaryota; kingdom Metazoa; phylum Chordata; class Amphibia; order Anura; family Ranidae; genus Aquarana; species Aquarana catesbeiana. The sequence goes on along the minus strand of NC_133324.1, from coordinate 981,791,022 downwards.
TTCCAGAAGCAACGGACTTTTGGGGAGGGAGAAAGTGTGGGACGTATGTTGGCCTATTTGGTTAAAACTAACTCCTCCTCCTCGGCGATCCCGGCAATCAGGACTCCTAATGGTGAGATATCCTCTCAGAGTTCAGAAATCACAGTCACATTTGAGAGGTATTATGCAAATTTGTATAGGTCGCAGGGGCTCCCGGGGGAGGAGGACATAGAAAATTTTTTTAAGGATATACAGGTCCCCAAAGTTACTGAAGAGGATAGGGAGGGTATAGATGCGCCAATTACATTAGCTGAACTACAACAAGCTGTAAATGGAATGGCAAATCAAAAATCTCCAGGGCCGGACGGTCTCCCGGTGGAGATTTATAAGCTCTACGGGAAGATCCTCCTACCTGAGTTGCTGAAAACATTGAATTGGGCTCTGCAGGGAGGGTGTCTGCCTGTCTCCATGACTGAAACAAACATTATCCTGCTTCATAAAGAAGGGGGTGATCCATTGGAACCGTCGGCATACAGGCCTATCTCTCTGTTGTGTACAGACGCCAAAATCCTGGCTAAGGTATTGGCTGCTAGACTTAATAAAACTGTGCATAAACTCATTCACGTGGATCAAACGGGATTTATTTCCCATAGGACCACGAGTATGAACATTAGGAGGGCATACATGAATTTTCAGACCCCGACGGAGAACATGGGCTCAAGAGCAGTGGTATCCCTGGATATAACCAAGGCCTTTGACAGCTTGGAATGGCCCTATCTCTGGCGGGTGCTGGAGGAGTTTGGCTTGGGTCCTGTCTTTAGAAGGTGGTTAAAAATACTGTATAGGGGCCCAAGTGCGAAGGTCAGGGTTAATAAAGAATTTTCAGGGAAAATATGCCTAGAGAGGGGGACGAGACAGGGATGTCCCCTGTCCCCCCTGTTGTTCGCTCTTGCTATGGAGCCATTAGCAATTCATATTAGGTCTAGCTCAAAGATCGAAGGTTTTGTAAGAAGAATAGGAGAGGAGAGGATTGCCCTGTATGCCGACGATGTCCTATTGTTTCTTGGAGATACGGGAGGCTCTCTTAGGCAGGTAATGGACATAATGGACAGGTTTGGCATTGTGTCTGGACTGGTGGTGAACTGGAGGAAGTCTGCATTACTGCCATTAGATAACCATAGTGATCCGGTCCTGTCGGAAATCCCACACTTAAAAGTAGTTTCAACGATCCGCTACCTGGGCATAAATATGTCAAAAGATCCCAATCAGTTCATTGTGGATAACTTAGATCCACTGCTGGGTAAATTTAGGTGTAAAATAGATATTTGGAGCCGGCTACCCCTATCTGTAGCAGGAAGGGGCAACCTAATCAAGATGGTCTGGCTGCCTCAACTGCTGTATCTGTTACACAACTCACCGGTGTGGGTGAATAAAAAGTGGTTCCAAAAGATCGACTCACTTTTTAGGGAGTTGTTGTGGAGGAGGGGGAAGGCCAGGATTAGTCTTCAGAACTTACAGTTACCAGTTAGAGAGGGTGGGATAGCCCTCCCGCATCCGAGGTGCTATTTTCTGGCAGCACAGTTGCAGCATCTAGGAGGTGAAAGTGCGGACAGAGGTTTGTTAACTCTGGAGGCACCCCATAAAACCATAGTGGAAGCATTGGAGGCAGACTCACTACCTGGTAGAGGCCCCACAATTAAGTTAATAACAAAAGTCTGGAAGGCAACAAAGACCTTAATGGGATATGTTGGGTTTACAGAATACGCTCCCCTCTGGCATAACAGGAATCTACAGGAGATAGTGGCTATGGGGGAATTTAAGGAATGGTCGAGGTGGGGTATAAATAGATTATCCCAGTTGTACAGAGGGAGAGTATTGAAAACGTTTGAGGACCTCCAAAAGGAATATAGTATTCCAAGACAAACATTCTTCAGGTATTTGCAAATGAGAGCGGCATTGGAGGTACAATTCAGGGTAAATCCCCCAGCCTGGACAGATGCTGCACTACTGCAGAGGGTGATTAAACCTGGGAAGATGAAGGGTTTTATCTCTGGAATATATGCGCAGCTGTGCAAGGAAGTAATTGTCAGATCAGAGCATCTCGGCTGCAGGGAGGGGTGGGAGAAGGATGTGGGGACGTTGACAGATATACAGTGGAGGGAAATACTGGAGGCAGGACAGGAGGTCTCAGTTTCACCTGCACAGAGACTCTCCCACTTAATGTTACTACATAGAGCATACTACACCCCAAAAAAATTATTCCGTTTTGGTGTAAGACCTGACGCCACATGCCCCAGGTGTGGGGAGGAGGGCGACCTGATACACATGGTATGGAGGTGCCCCAAACTAGTACGTTACTGGCTGGGGGTTGTGGGCTCTATCGAGGGCAAGTGGGGGATTTCTCTGGAGACAGACGTCAGATTCTGTATCCTCGGATACAGGGCATGGAGACGGGAGGAGACAGCGGCTAAAACAGCCGTTTTGAGATGCCTTTACCAGGCCCGGAAGCTTATTATGCAAAGATGGCAAACAGCTCTTCCCCCTGCAGTGGATGAGTGGGTTAAAACAATAAATGATGTAATTTGGAAGGAGAGAGCCCTATATATTAGAAGAGGGAACCTTAAGAAGTTTGAAAAGATGTGGAACCCGTGGTTAATAAGTATGGGGTGTCAGGAATAAAAGGAAGGATCTGGCGTAGGGGGGGTGGAAGGTAAGGGAAGGGAGGGTGGGTAGGGGAGAAAATAAATACATGTCACCTCAACAAACCGTATGAAGCTTAGCTTGTGGACGGGCTATGTAGATGTAACGGATGTGGGGAGGAGCGAAGGAGGGACTTATGGCCTCCTCAGTAGTGGAGTACGCCCATATGAACGTGTAGATGTTTTTAAAATGATGTATGTAAATCATGAATTGTTAATAAAGATTATTTAAGAGAAAAAAAAATACAGCGATTAGTGCTATAAAAATGCAATGATTACTGTATAAATGCCACTGGCAGGGAAGGGGTTGAACACTAAGGGGCGATCAAGGGGTTAACTGTGTTCCCTCTCTGTGTTCTAACTGTGGGGGATGGGACTGACTATAGGAGATGATATATCCTGGTTCCTAGCTATTAGGAACACACGATCTGCATCTCCTCTCCTCACAGAACAGTGATTAGTGTAATTACACACATGTCCCTGTTCTGGCTCTCGTGCCCACAATCGCACATGGCCGGCGGTCATAGTGACTGCTGGTCATGAGCATCGGCACCCCCGCAGTGCAGAATGCGCCTGCTATCCCTCTTAAAGAAGCCGACGTACAGCTATGACGGTTCGCAGGATCATGCCGACCTGCCGCAGTATGATGGTGGCTGGTCAGCAAGTGGTTAAGATGAGCCCAACAAAATAGAATCTTCCAAAATATCTGGTGGAGGAGGGGATGGTGTGTCACATTGATGGGATTTTGGTGTGTTTTCTGGATGAGCCCAGAAGCTCAGTGTGCCGATTAGATTTGAATTCCACAGATGTCTCTTCTGTGTCCCATGAAAAAAAAAAAGAGAGACACGGGTAAGAAAAAATTAATTGATGAAAACCATTTCTATTGCCAGAATCCCTGTCACCAGAATGTGATGAAGATGAAACTGCAGCACCATGAATGATCCCATTCTTCCTATATACATCTAGTGTTCAGTGCTGATATGTACTGGAGTTCATGTTCTGTGCCCCTGAGGAATGTACAGAACATACACCAGCAATCTACAATTCTGTCTATTGTGTTTTGTAGGAAGGTGACTGGTAGTATATGAAGAATGTGAGACTGGTTTGTCCAGAGCTCGGGGGGGGGGGGGGGGGGTTGTCACATACCTCAGTGGGGATGGTTCTGTTCATCTATACTACACAAAAATACTTCATATCAGACATATGATATGAAGTATTATGGTGTGAGGTCTATGTCTGATATGAAGTATTATGGTGTGAGGTCTATGTCTGATATGAAGTATTATGGTGTGAGGTCTATGTCTGATATGAAGTATTATGGTGTGAGGTCTATGTCTGATCTGAATTATTATGGTGTGAGGTCTATGTCTGATATGAAGTATTATGGTGTGAGGTCTATGTCTGATATGAAGTATTATGGTGTCAGGTCTATGTCTGATATGAAGTATTATGGTGTGAGGTCTATGTCTGATATGAAGTATTATGGTGTGAGGTCTATGTCTGATCTGAATTATTATGGTGTGAGGTCTATGTCTGATATGAAGTATTATGGTGTGAGGTCTATGTCTGATATGAAGTATTATGGTGTCAGGTCTATGGCCTCATCCCCACAACCCTTGCCCGGTGGTTGTGGGGGTCTGCAGGCAGGGAGCTTATCGGAATCTGGAAGCCCCCTTTAACAAGGAGACCCCCAGATCCTGGCCCTCCCCCCTGTGTGAAATGGTAAGGGGGTACAAAAGTACCCCTACCATTTCAAAAAAACTGTCAAAAATATTAAAAATGACAAGAGACAGTTTTTGACAATTCCTTTTTTTAAATGCTTCTTCTTTCTTCTTTCTATCTATCTTCTATCTTCTATCTTCCTTTAGTTTCTTCCTCCATCTTCTTCTTCTTATGGTTCTTCTGGTTCTTCCTCCAGTGTTCTCGTCCGGCATCTTCCTCCGCGGCGTCTTCTTCCCTTCTTCTCCTCGGGCCGCTCCGCATCAATGATGGCATGATGGGAGGCTCCCATTGTTTGACGCTTTTCCTCTTCTGACGGTTCTTAAATAACAGAGGGCGGGGCCAACCAGTGACCCCACCCCCCTCTGATGCACGGGGACTTCCCTGTGGCATTCCCCGTGACGTCAAAGGGGGGCGGGGTCACCCGTTACGTAATGGGTGACCCTGCCCCCCTCTGCCTCCCATCATTCCATCACTGATGCGGAGTGGCCCGAGGAGAAGAAGGGAAGGAGACGCCGAGGAGGAAGATGCCGGACGAGAACACCGGAGGAAGAACCAGAAGAACCAGAAGAAGAAGATGGAGGAAGAAACCGAAGGAAGATAGAAGATAGAAAAAAGAAGATAGAAGAAAGAAGAAGCATTTAAATAAAGGAATTGTCAAAAACTGTCTCTTGTCATTTTTAACATTTTTGACAGTTTTTTTGTGAAATGGTAGGGGTACTTTTGTACCCCCCCTTACCATTTTACACAGGGGGGAGGGCCAGGATCTGGGGGTCCCCTTGCTAAAGGGGGTTTCCAGATTCCGATAAGCCCCCTGCCCACAGACCCCCACAACCACCGGGCAAGGGTTCTGGGGATGAGGCCCTTGTCCCCATTAACATGGGGACAAGGTGTTTTGGGGGGCTACCCCAAAGCACCCTCCCAATGTTGAGGGCATGTGGCCTGGTACAGTTCAGGAGGGGGGGCGCTCTCTCGTCCCCCCTCTTTTTCTGCGGTCTGCCAGGTTGCGTGCTCGGATAAGGGTCTGGTATGAATTTTTGGGGGTACCCCACGCCATTTTTAAAAAAAAATTGGCGCGAGGTTCCCCTTAAAATCCATACCAGACCTGAAGGGCCTGTATGGAATTTAGGGGGACCCCCCAGGTCATTTTTTTTTTAATTTTGTTTCGGGGTTTCCCTGTGGGGAATTCCCATGCCGTTTTTATCAATGAACTTTTATGTGTATTGTCGGACCGGCAATTCATTAATAGCGCGAGTAGTTTTAAATTACTTTTTTCCTTTGTAATGTCATTTTGCTGTCAGACTGTTCTAAACACGGGAAACGTGCGTCCCTTTACAGGTATACTATAGACACCCCCAGGTACGGAATTTAAACGAATATTCCACTTTTATTGTTCTACTTTAAGCATTATTAAAATCACTGCTTCCGAAAAAACGGCCGTTTTTAAAACTTTTTTTGCATTGATACATGTCCCCTGGGGCAGGACACAGGTCCCCAAACACCTTTTATGACAATACCATGCATATAAGCCTTTAAAATTAGCACTTTTGATTATTCATGTTCGTGTCCCATAGACTTTAACGGTGTTTGCGTGTTCAAACTAATTTTTTGCCTGTTCGCATGTTCTGGTGCGAACCGAACAGGGGGGTGTTCGGCTCATCCCTAGATATGAAGTATTATGGTGTCAGGTCTATGTCTGATATGAAGTATTATGGTGTCAGGCCTATTGCCCCGTACACACGGTTGGATTTTCCGATGGAAAATGTCCGATCGGGGCGTGTTGTCAGACATTCCGACCGTGTGTGGGCTCCATCAGACATTTTCCATCGGATTTTCCGACACACAAAGTTTGAGAGCAGGCTATAAAATTTTCACGACAACAAAATCCGATTGCGTCAATTCCGACTGTGTGTGGCCTGTTCCAACGCACAAAGTGCCACACATGCTCAGAAGAAATTCCGAGACGGAACAGCTCGGTCGGGTAAAATTAGCGTTCGGAATGGATACAGCACTTTCATCACGCTGCAATGTAAAAAATAGTTTAATACAGCGCACTCTCTTCTTCTTTATAATGTGAGAAGAATGAAGTAGTTTTGCTGCTCATATTCACACAGACTTCTCACAAACTTCTTTCTTTATTATTTATCGGGACTCCCTCAATATATTTGGATTTGTCACATCAGACAAAATTCATTTTGGGTTGTTTTTTTTTTTTAAAGGCTGTTTTTTTTTATTTTTTAGGTTTGTATTTTTTTCAAGGCTGATCTTTGTTCTCTTTTATTTTTAGTTTTACTCCATAATATTTTTGTGTGTTTTGTGTGTCAAGTTACCACAACACCATTGATATCTTATATTATTTAATCTCAAGGAGATTGTTTGGTGTTGGTGTCCCTTGTTAATTTCACATTGTACTTTAGAAATGTACCTGAATCCTCACAAACAAACTGTCCTTTTTGAAGGAAAAAACACATAGGAGAGTATAATTGAAACAAAAAATCCTTTATCAAGGGCTCAGAACCAAACAAAGAGGGAGGCAACACTGGAGAAACAGCTTAAATTAGTGAAGCCTTGGACCCCCAGGGCAGACGTCAATTCTTTAACATCAAAATTGGTGGCCTGAGGAGTCCATATCTAAGGGAGTGCAGTCTGGTCCAAAAGTCCCAGAGATCATGAAAGCAGCAGATGACATGTATGTCCCCAGGCTGTGGTACCACAAGAGGCTGCATCTTTTGCCAGACCAGACTGGACCCAGGGTCATCACTTTCTGGTCTTCTTTCCACGCTTCCTTCCTGGTTGTGGCTCAGGTGTTGGAGATGTGGCAGGAGGATGAGTAGGACCTGGAGGAGGAGGAGGACTAGTAGAACCTGGAGGAGGAGGAGGAGGAGGAGTAGTGGGACCTGTAGGAGGAGGAGGACCATGTGTGAGGTCACAAATGTGGGTAGCAGATGTTATTTGGCCCCTCAACCCCTTATTGAGAGCTTCCAAAATTAAGGACTCACAAAGGAGTCGTTGGCCCTCCTCCATCTGCCTCATTTTGCAGGCAGTTATGCAAGCAAAGTCCCCCTCCACAGTATGTGGGCTTCTCAGGGCCTCTGTAGCTTTCCAAAAGAGGCCTATGGTAGCCTCCTCCAGGGTACTCCTCTTCCTGCCACTTTGTTTTTGCGGGTGTAGGGGAGGGACCTGCATATCAGGCAGCCTACTTGGCCCGGCCTCCTCCTGGCTGAGACTTCCCTGTGTATGAAAAAGGGACATGGTTTTAGTTTTTGCATCATCAATCACAATCAGAAATTAGTACTCCAAACTAACATCTAGTTAACATCATTGATTGGATAACCAGAAATATTTAGAGAAATGCTATACCTGGCTCAAGCTGGGCTCCTCCACATGTTGCTGCCTGGAAGGCCCAGGTTGGGCTTCAGAAGCCTCAGCTGGGGTGGAAGGAAGCGTGGAAGGAAGACTGGAGAGTGATGACCTGGGTTCAGTCTGACCTGCCAGAAAATGGTACCACAGTCTGGGGACATAGATGTCATCTGCAGCTCCAGATCTCTGGGAATCCTGGACCTTCTTGTGCTTCCTTAGATAAGTGCTCCTCAGGCCACCAATTAGGATCTTCAAATAGGTTATGTCTGCCGTGGGCATCACCATCTTCACAAATTCCAGCAATTGATCCAGTGCTGCCTTCCTCTTTGTTTGGTTCTTATAATGTGGGTGGTTTATCTGCCACAGAAAAGGCAGCTCCCTGAACATGTCAATGAAGATTGCCATAAAGTCGTCATCTTTCAAGATATCCAATTTCACTGCAAGACACAACACAAGACAAACCCTAATGTCAGGCAAAACTCTCCTAATCTTTTTACAATATAGGCCTCAATCTAGAAGCAGTATAGGCCCAAGTTTGGCTCTTACCTTCGTTATCACGATCTGCGCCTCCAATACTCCTTCCTCTGCTCACAGATCGTACGTACTACGCACGCGTGTTACGCTTTATACACACTGCGCATGCGTGTAACTCCGCCCGCCCCTGACGTTCTTTCTAGTCTATTCCCTGCCCCTTTTCGTTCGGCGCAGTGGGGGAAGAGCACATGGCGGAGACACAGCAGGTGCGTGCTAATTATAGCAACGAGGAGGAGGAGGAAAGCCCGGAGCCGGAAACATCTGGATCCAGAAGGAGAAGATTTAAGGCCTTAAATATGTCCTTTGGGGAGATGTTGGAGATGGTGTACATCCTGAAGAAGGCCAACTATGATGGAAAGTATGGACCTTACCCCAACCCCAATGTCAGAAAGGCCAAGATCATGGCGAAAGTGGTCAAGAGTCTGCACCGAAATTTCGGGGTACGACGATCGAAAGATCAGCTCAGGAAGCGGTGGTCGGACCTAAAATTAGGAGAACACGAGCAGTACAGAAAGATCCGGAGAGTGCTGCAAAAAAGTAAGTAGTTGTGCTGTGTTCCTATTCTTTTTGTGTTTATTACGTTCGTGCTGCTCCATGTGCTTTTAGGAACTGTTGTACAGTTTAAAATGGCAACTTTAATGTTCATGAGCACATTATTCGTTCGTATCAAACATTTTTCTTTCAGGCTATAAAACACCATTGTTTTTGCCATATGCATTGGACCACATTTTTTAGGGCCTACTTGTATGAAACTAATTTGGTTGTGTAGATGTGTTTGTTACTAGAATGAATAGCAAACTAGATTCTGTGTAAGGAGAGGACACTTAGCAGCTGTTTACACATATGGATGCTGGAGCACTAGTGTGGGACACAAGAACACCCTTTTTATTAGGGGGGCCACACAGGTGCTCCAGTGTATACAATAGGGGTGTCTCCATCTGTGAAGCTTGTAGAAAACAGGTAAGTATTCAAGCTTGACAAAGGACACTAAAAATTCTACATCTTGGAACTCAGCCAAAATAGACAATTGTACCCCACTTCCAAGCAATGTTTCATATTTATAATTCTGCCATCAAATATCTGTGTGCTAAGTATACCTTTTTTTTCACATAGGGGAGAAAAGACTAGGAGGACACCCCTCATCCGAGGAGACCAGAGACCCCCCACCTCTGGAAGAAGGGGAAATCCCCCAAATAGCAGAAGAGCAGGAGGAGGAAGACGTGATGGAACTAGTCACCACAACAGGTGAGTGTCTGCGACCACAGGCTTAGGTAAGAGATGGATGCTGGCATATTTATAATACCTGTTTTTTTTTTGGTTTCTCTCTTTTTAGGTGATCGTGATGTTGTGGATCCTGATCACTTTACCTCGGAAAGTGCACAGATCCTGATTGGGGAGATCATGGGGTGTAATGTTGCATTGGAAAACATCACGAAAAACATCAATGATGTCATTCAAAAAAATAAGAACATCATTGATGTTTTGGGGAGAGTTTAAAACCCCTACAAAGCCCTTTCTTTTATGGTGTACTACACTTTTAAAATTGTTTTGCAAATTGTAGAAAAGCCACATTTTGAAGATGCACACAGTGTGCCAACATGTGCTATCTGCCATCACCGGAGATCAATGGACGCGTTTTGGGGGTGCAACCCCTTCCTCAATAATAAAGTAGCTGAGAGGAAGGGGTTGCTCCCCCAAAATACGTCCCTTGATCCCCCGTGATGGCAGCTAGCACATGTTGACATTCGTAAATTGGTGTGCATCTTCAAAATGTGGCTTTTCCTCGGGTGACTTCACCCCATCTGAACACAATATCAAACACAGTTCCTAAATACTAATGTCTGATATTGCCTTCAAGTTCTACCAAATGTGAACTTTGTAAGTTCAAGATTTGTGTCTTTCTTGTTGGTTTTAAACATGCCAGTTTTATGTTAAAAGGACATTTCTACTTTTTCTAATGCCACCCCAAAAATTGTTATACAACAAACATGTTGGTTTGTTTTAAAAACCTTGTCAAAATGCACATGTGATTGTGCAGATATTAAAAAGATTGTTATTAATCAAGAATGTGTGGATAATTGTCTCAATGCTACAACACTTTTGGGGTGCTCTAATTGCTGTTTTCTGTGACACTGGGTGTTATTTCATAAGGGAAAATCCACTTTGCACTACAAGTGCAGTTTCAAGTGCACTTGTAGTGCAAAGTGTCTTTGCCTTTAGTAAATAACACCCAACAGTGCTTTGTAAGGTTACACAATCACGCCATTTTCACAACTCACCACATTTCTGACAGGGTCAGCTAAACAAAACACAAGCAGTAAATGTCACCAAAGATTTGCTGATTTTTTTTATTTGATAAAGGTTTCACACATTGTCCGGCATATTGATGGCCCCCCTACCCGCAAAGAACTCAAGGTATCTTAGCCGGACATCACAGGCACTCAGGGAGGGCAAGCCAGGACGTCCACTTTCAAGCGCCGTCAGGGTTGTTTCATTTATCATTCCGGCCTCAGGCCTAACTGAGCCAGCATAGTTGGCAGAATGTTGACGTAAAAAGTTATGTAGAACACAGCACGTCAGGATAATATGATTCAGTTTATACTCTGCCATATGTATGGGTGTCAGAAATAGGCGGAACTGGCTGGCCATGATTCCAAATGTGTTCTCCACCACTCTTCAGGCTCTGGCCAGCCGGTAATTAAAAACCCTCTGGTCCGGGGTGAGGGTCCTCATCGGGAATGGCCACATAAGATGGTCACCCAGCGCAAGTGCTTCATCCACAACGAAGACGAATGGGAGTCCTTCCACATTCTCTTCTGAAGATGGCAAGTCCAAGCTGCCATTCTGGAGACGCCTGTAAAACTTCGTCTGGGCGATGACTCCACCATCGGACATCCGGTCATTCTTCCCCACGTCCACATACAGGAACTCGTAATTAGCCGACACCACTGCCAACATCACAATACTATTGAACCCCTTATATTTATAATAGTACGACCCCGAGTTGAGTGGTGGGACGATGTGGACATGTTTCTCATCAATTGCCCCTCCGCAGTTAGGAAAGTCCCAACGCTGGGCAAAGTGGGAGGCCACAGTCTGCCATTCCTGTGGCGTGGAAGGAAACTGTTGAGGAAAACAAAAAAAATTAGGCGAAGTAACAGAACGCTCTGAAGAACAGCAAGGCCTGTGAAGAGTGACCTGAAAAACAGTAACGAACGAACAAGAACACAATGACTAATCAAAGTCACGCGTAGCTTGCTGCACACACTGAAGAGCAGATACAAACCCACAAGCACAAACTGAACAGCAGAAAATGATCTGAAAACCACGAGTCTGAAAAAGCGTGAATCGTCTCTCACCAAACTTTTACTAACACGAGATTAGCAAAAGGAGCCCAAAGGGTGCATCGCTTGGTTCTGAACTGGCCTTTTCTAGTCTCGTCGTACGTGGTTGACGTCACCACGTTCTTGGCGATCGGAAATTCCGACAACTTTGTGCGACCGTGTGTAGGCAAAACAAGTTTGAACCAACATCCGTAGGAAAAAATCCTAGGATTTTGTATTCGGAATGTCCGATCAATGTCCGACCGTGTGTACGGGGCATAAGTCTGATATGGAGTATTATGGTGTCAGGTCTATGTCTGATTAGGGATGGGCTTCGAGTTCGAGTCGAACTCATGTTCGACTCAAACATCGGCTGTTCGCAAGTTCGCCGAACAGCGAACAATTTGGGGTGTTTACGGCAAATTCGAAAGCCGCGGAACACCCTTTAAAAGTCTATGGGAGAAATCAAAAGTGCTAATTTTAAAGGCTTATATGCATGGTATTGTCATAAAAAGTGTTTGGGGACCTGGGTCCTGCCCCAGGGGACAAGGATCAATGCAAAAAAAGTTTTAAAAACGGCCGTTTTTTCGGGAGCAGTGATTTTATTAATGCTTAAAGTGAAACAATAAAAGTGTAATATTCCTTTAAATTTTGTACCTGGGGGGTGTCTATAGTATGCCTGTAAAGGGGCGCATGTTTCCTGTGTTTAGAACAGTCTGACAGCAAAATTACATTTCAAAGGAAAAGAAGTCATTTAAAACTACTCGTGGCTATAATGAATTGCCGGTCCAACAATACACATAAAAGTTAATTGATAAAAACGGCATGGGAATTCCCCACAGGGGAACCCCGAACCAAAATTTTTTTTAAAAATGACGTAGGGGGTCCTCCTAAATTCCATACTAGGCCCTTCAGGTCTGGTATGGATATCTTCTTCTTTCTTCTATCTTCTATCTTCCTTCAGTTTCTTCCTTCATCTTCTTCTTCTGGTTCCTCTGGATCTTCTGGTTCTAAACACAGGAAACATGCGCCCCTTTACAGGCATACTATAGACACCCCCCAGGTACGAAATTTAAAGGGATATTACACTTTTATTGTTTCACTTTAAGCATTATTAAAATCACTGCTCCTGAAAAAAGTGCAGTTTTTAAAACTTTTTTTTGCATTGATCCATGTCCCCTGGGGCAGGACCCGGGTCCCCAAACACTTTTTATGACAATAACTTGCATATAAGCCTTTAAAATTAGCACTTTTGATTATTCATGTTCGTGTCCCATAGACTTTAACGTGATCGAACAAATTTTTTGCCTGTTCGCAAGTTCTGGTGCGAACCGAACAGGGGGGTGTTCGGCTCCTCCCTATGTCTGATATGAAGTATTATGGTGTCAGGTCTATGTCTGATATGAAGTATTATGGTGTCAGGTCTATGTCTGATATAAAGTATTATGGTGTCAGGCCTATGTCTGATATGAAGTATTATGGTGTCAGGTCTATGATATGAAGTATTATGGTGCCAGGTCTATGTCTGATATGAAGTATTATGGTGTCAGGTCTTTGTCTGATATGAAGTATTATGGTGTCAGGTCTATGTCTGATATGAAGTATTATGGTGTCAGGTCTATGTCTGATATGAAGTATTATGGTGTCAGGTCTTTGTCTGATATGAAGTATTATGGTGTCAGGTCTATGTCTGATATGAAGTATTATGGTGTCAGGTCTATGTCTGATATGAAGTATTATGGTGTCAGGTCTATGATATGAAGTATTATGGTGTCAGGTCTATGTCTGATATGAAGTATTATGGTGTCAGGTCTATGTCTGATATGAAGTATTATGGTGTCAGGTCCATGTCTGATATGAAGTATTATGGTGTCAGGTCTATGATATGAAGCATTATGGTGTCAGGTCTTTGTCTGATATGAAGTATTATGGTGTCAGGCCTATGTCTGATATGAAGTATTATGGTGTCAGGTCTGATATGAAGTATTATGGTATCTATGTCTGATATGAAGTATTATGGTGTCAGGTCTATGTCTGATGTGAAGTATTATGGTGTCAGGCCTATGTCTGATATGAAGTATTATGGTGTCAGGTCTATGATATGAAGTATTATGGTGTCAGGTCTATGATATGAAGTATTATGGTGTCAGGTCTATGATATGAAGTATTATGGTGTCAGGTCTATGGTATGAAGTATTATGGTGTCAGGTCTATGTCTGATGTGAAGTATTATGGTGTCAGGCCTATGTCTGATATGAAGTATTATGGTGTCAGGTCTATGTCTGATATGAAGTATTATGGTGTCAGGTCTATGTCTGATATGAAGTATTATGGTGTCAGGTCTATGTCTGATATGAAGTATTATGGTGTCAGGTCTATGATATGAAGTATTATGGTGTCAGGTCTATGTCTGATATGAAGTATTATGGTGTCAGGTCTATGATATGAAGTATTATGGTGTCAGTTCTATGTCTGATATGAAGTATTATGGTGTCAGGTCTATGTCTGATATGAAGTATTATGGTGTCAGGTCTATGATATGAAGTATTATGGTGTCAGGTCTATGTCTGATATGAAGTATTATGGTGTCAGGTCTATGTCTGATATGAAATATTATGGTGTCAGGTCTATGTCTGATATATAGTATTATGGTGTCAGGTCTATGTCTGATATGAAGTATTATGGTGTCAGGTCTATGATATGAAGTATTATGGTGTCAGGTCTATGTCTGATATGAAGTATTATGGTGTCAGGTCTATGATATGAAGTATTATGGTGCCAGGTCTATGATATGAAGTATTATGGTGTCAGGTCTATGTCTGATATGAAGTATGTCTGATATCAAGTATTATGGTGTCAAGTAGGACAACTACTTACTTTTTTGCAGCACTCTCCAGATCTTTCGGTACTGCTCATGCTCTCTTAATTTTAGGTCCAACCACCGCTTCCTGAGCTGATCCCTAGATCGCCGTACCCCGAAATTCCGGTGCAGACTTTTGACCACTTTTGCCATGATCATGGCCTTTCTGACATTGGGGTTGGGGTAAGGTCCATACTTCCCGTCATAGTCGGCCCTTTTCAGTATGTCGACCATCTCCAACATCTCCCCAAAGGACATATTTGATGCCTTAAATTGTCTCCTTCTGGATCAGGACGTTTCTGGCTCCAGGCTTTCCTCCCCCTCCTCCTCATTGCTGTAATTAGCACGCACCTGCTGTGTCTCCGCCATGTGCTCTTCCCCCACTGCGCCGAACGAGAAGGGGCGGGGAATAGACTAGAAAGAACGTCAGGGGCGGGCGGAGTTACATGCATGCGCAGTGTCTATAAAGCGTAACACGCGTGCGTAGTGCGTACGATCTGTGAGGAAGGAGTATCGGAGGCGCCGATCGTGATAATGAAGGTAAGATCAAACCTTGGGCCTATACTGCTTCTAGATTGACCTATATTGTAACAAGATTAGGAGAGTTTTGCCTGACATTAGGGTTTGTCTCGTGTTGTGTCTTGCAGATAAAATGGATGGCTTCAATGACCACAATTTCCTCCCCCTGTTCATAGACAAGTACAGGGAGCTGCCCTGTCTGTGGAAGATCAAACACCCCCATTACAATTATTATGATTCACCTTACCAGCTATCGACAGGCACAATGAGTTCCATGTCTTAATTCGGTCTCTGAATTTCTGCAGTAGCGGGGAGATGTTCAATCTCCCATAGTCTCTTACCGTGGGCGTTACCTGGACTCCCAGGTGGCCAGCCCCTCCTTATTGGCTATTGGCTATTGACTATTGGCAGCCCACTGGACAGGTAAGAAGTGTCATAATACAAAGATATAAATACACACTGTACACATTTGAGCACATTTGGACATTCTGCTATTACCTATCAAGATAATAATAGGATACAAAAACTTTAAACAGTACCATTTGAAAGTATACAGGCAGGCCCTTGCACTACATGCTTTGGGGAATTCATCCATAAATCTGACCAGTAAAGAGGTGGGTATAGTGTGTATGGGTTTGGCAAAGTCAGCAGATAGATGATTGAGGATAGATAGAGGATTGTTATCAGCTGACATAGCTGTTGGGGGGAGGGAGGGTTCAAAATGATTTGGGGACCCCAAAAAAAAGCCTCTGACACTCTGCCTGAATTTAAAGCACAAATCACATTTCTAAACATTTTAGGGGGTGTTTGGGGTAAAGCACTACTATGGATCTGACAAAATAAGTGACTACATGAGGTGAATATAGGGCAGGAGACACCATGCTGGGGAGGTAAGTGAAGGCAAATATGTATGAAGGAGAAAAAAAATAATTACCTAAAAATCCAGCATGAATGAAGACAAAGGGGACTTTCACAGCATATTACAATCAGGGTAATTAGGGAATGAGGAAAGAAATACAAGATATTATCAAACATTATATACAATAAAATGTGATATTAAAGGATAAAAATCTTACCTTCATATACTCCTTCTGTAGGACCTGGATAATGGCAGAACAGGTCTCTGGGATAATGATCCCCAGAGCCTGGGGGGAGATGCCTGTCGAGAACTTGAGGTCCTGCAGACTTCTCCCCGTTGCCAAGTACCGCAGGGTAGCGACCAGCCTCTGCTCCGCAGTGATGGCTTGCCTCATGCAGGTATCCTGCCTGCTGATATAGGGGGTCAGCGAAGCCAACAGACGGTGAAACACGGGGTCCGTCATCCTGAGAAAGTTCCTGAAATCATCAGGATTATTCTCATGGATCTCACGGAGCAAAGGCATATGACAGAACTGGTCACGCTGGAGCAACCAATTCTTGGTCCATGAACTCCTCCCCACCCTGTTCATGGACTGGACTTGTGTCAAGGTCAGGACCCCAACACCAAGCCCCCGCACAGCACGAACTCTACGAGGAGTACGTATACGCAACATGGCTAGAAAACGGTCGGCTGCTCAGAACGAAGTAACAGAATGCACTGAAGAACAGCAAGGCCTGTGAAGAGCGACCTGAAAAACAGTAACAAACTAACAAGAACACAATGACAGAGTCACGTGTAGATCGCTGCACGCACTGAAGAGCAGATACAAACCCACAAGCACAAACTGAACAGCAGAAAACGATCTGAAAGCCACGAGTCTGAAAAAGCGCGAATTTTCTCTCACCAAACTTTTACTAACACGAGATTAGCAAAAGGAGCCCAAAGGGTGCCGCGCTTGGTTCTGAACCGGCCTTTTCTAGTCTCGTCGTACGTGGTGTACGTCACCGCGTTCTTGGCGAGCGGAAATTCCGACAACTTTGTGCGACCATGTGTAGACAAAACAAGTTTGAGCCAACATCCATCGGAAAAAATCCTAGGATTTTGTTTTTGGAATGTCCGATCAATGTCCGATCGTGTGTACTGGGAATAAGTATGAAAAAAGAAATGAATAAAAATGGCATAAAAATATCCCATAGTTTGTAGACACGATAACTTTTGTGCAAACCAATTGATATACACTTATGGGGATTTTTTTTTACCAAAAATATGTAGCAGAATACAGATTGGCCTAAATTGATGAAGAAATTCGATTTTTTACATTTTTTTATTGGATGTTTTATAGCAGAAAGTAAAAAAATATTAATTTTTTCAAAGTTGTCCCTCTTCTTTTGTTTAAAGCGCAAAAAATAAAAACCGCAGAGGTGATCAAATACCCCCAAATGTAAGCTCTATTTGTGGGAAAAAAGGACATCAATTTTATTTGTGTACAGCGTCACACGACCGCGTAATTGTCAGGTAAAGTAACGTAGTTCTGTATTGCAAAAAATGGCCTGGTAATGAAGGGGGGTAAATCTTCTGGAGGTCATTTGGTTAAAGGTTCAGAGTTTATTTTTTAAATAACAAACATGTTACACTTACCTGCTCTGTGCGGTGGTTTTTCGCAGAGCAGCCCCAATCCTCTTCTTTTTGGGCCCCCTGTCAGCGCTCCTGGCCCCTCCCTTTTGCTGAGTGCACCGAGAGAAAGTTGCTTGCTCCCGAGCCTCCTCTATGTGTCTATGAGACAGAGCGTGGCTTGCCCTCCCCCACCCCGCTGTATCTGCATACTGCACATTGTGGTTTCCTGAAAAAAGTACGATTTTAGAGCAACATTGGTTGTGCAGATCATCTCTATGGATTAATAAAAAAGTGGGGCAGAGAATGGCCCCATACTGGGGGAGGCCCTGTCTAAGGGGCAATGCTAGAACAATGGTCCCTTTATCAAACCCTTCTTTGCTGACCAGTACGTTGGGGACCAAATCAAGCATTGGAGTGCTCAAAATGAAGCTCATGCTGTACACGGGTGTAGGGGTCTGAATGTGTCCCAAAATAAGTGAGTTCCACAGGTGACTTAAAAGGAAGAACTTAACCACATCATGATGACACTTCCGGTCTAAACAATTTTTTTTAAAGCAAACAATCTATTTTTTTTATAGACCCCAGCTCTCCATAAAGAGCACCTGTCATCCTGATTTCTATTACAGGAGATGTGTACATTCCTTTCAATAGGAATAGATAAAAAAATATAAATAAAGGGACAGTGTAAAACTATAAATAAAATAAATATTAATAAAAAATGTAAAGCACCCCCATCCCTCCGTGCTCATGCGCAGAAGCAAATACATACATACTGCAAGTCAGGCACACATATATAAACGGTGTTCACACCACACATGTGAGGTATCGCCACGAACGTTAGAGCGAGAGCAAAAGTTCTAGTGCTAGACCTCCTCTGTGACTCTAAACTGGTAACCTGTAAAAATGCTTAAAATGTCACCTATGGAGATTTTTAAGTATCGTAGTTTGGCGCCATTCCAAAAGCTTGAGTAATTTTTAAGTGTGACTTGTTTGGTATCTATTTACATGGCATAACATAATATTTTATATTGTACCAAAAAGTTTGGTTATATATTGTGTTTTTTGCATAAAAATTAAGTATATTTCTTCCTAATGCCGCGTACACACGGTCGGACTTTTCGTCTACAAAAGTCCGACGGACGCCGACAGACTAAAGCTGGCTGACAATCCGATCGTGTGTGGGCTTCCCCGGACTTTCAGCGGACTTTTTCAGCCGCAAATCTGACGGACTTTAGATTTGAAACATGCTTCAAATCTTTACGTCGTAACTATGCCGGACCCAGAAATGCGCTTGTCTATGTGCTAGTCCGCCGGACAAAAACCCACGCTAGGGCAGCTATTGGCTATCAACTTCCTTATTTTAGTCCGGTGTACGTCATCATGTACGAATCCGTCTGACTTTTGTGTGATCGTATGTACGCAAGTCTGTTCGTAAGAAAGTCTGCCGCAAGTCCGCCAAAAGTCTGACAAAAGTCTGACAAAAGTCAGTCGAAAGTCTGTCGAACAGGCTGTCAGACTTTTGTAGCCGAAAAGTCCGACCGTGTGTACGCGGCATTAAAAAATAGCCTTTGAAAAACTGCTGTGCAAATACAGCGCGACATACAAAATTGCAATGATCACCATTTTATTCTCTAGGGTCTCTGCTATAAAAATAAATCATGTTTAAGTAAATTTCTAGCAAAAAAATACAGATTTTTTATTGTAAACAATAAGTGCCAGAAAAGGCCGGATCCTTAGCTTTGTGTAGGTGGCAGATGAACAGAACCGCCCCCACTGAGGAATGTGACCCCAGAGCAGGAAATCTTCATCTACCGTCTGCCATTATGGTGAAGGCATTTTCTACAACCCCCCCCCCCCCCCCCCCCCCCGAGCTCTGGACAAACCAGTCTGACATTCTTCATATACTGCCAGTCACCTTCCTACAAACACAATAGACAGAATTGTAGATTGCTGGTGTATGTTCTGTACATTCCTCAGGGGCACAGAACATGAACCCCAGTACATATCAGCACTGAACACTATGGGGGTCGGTGGTGCATGCAGAGTTTGCTAGCGGTGGCATGCACAGTGGATGCAGTATTGCAGCACATGGTGCATGCAGAGTTTGTTAGTGGAGGCGTGCATGGTGGATGCAGTATTGAAGCACATGGTACATGTAGTTTGCTAGTGGTGACATGCATGGTGGATGATGGTGCATGCAAAATTTGCAAGTGGTGGCGTGCTTGGTGGATGCAGTATTGCAGTACATGGTGCATGCAAAGATCGCTAGCAGTGGCATGCATGGTGGATTCAGTATTGCAGTGGATGCAGAGTTTGCTAGCAGTGGTGTGCATGGTGGATGCAGTATAGCAGTGCATGCAGAGTTTGCTAGCAGTGGCATGCATGGTGGATGCAGTGTTGCAATGCATGCAGAGTTTGCTAGCAGTGGCATGCATGGTAGATGCAGTATTGCAGTGCATGCAGAGTTAGCTATCAGTGGCGTGCATGGTGGATGCAGTATTGCAGTGCATGCAGAGTTTGCTAGCAGTGGCATGAATGGCGGATTCAGTATTGCAGTGCATGCAGAGTTTGCTAGCAGTGGCGTGCATGGCAGATGCAGTATTGCAGTGCATGCAGAGTTTGCTAGCAGTGGCGTGCATGGCGGATTCAGTATTGCAGTGCATGCAGAGTTTGCTAGCAGTGGCGTGCATGGTGGATGCAGTGTTGCAATGCGTGCAGAGTTTGCTAGCAGTGGCGTGCATGGTGGATGCAGTATTGCAGTGCGTGCAGAGTTTGCTAGCAGTGGCGTGCATGGTGGATGCAGTATTGCAGTGCGTGAAGAGTTTGCTAGCAGTGGCGTGCATGGTGGATGCAGTATTGCAGTGCGTGCAGAGTTTGCTAGCAGTGGCGTGCATGGTGGATGCAGTATTGCAGTGCGTGCAGAGTTTGCTAGCAGTGGCGTGCATGGTGGATGCAGTGTTGCAATGCATGCAGAGTTTGCTAGCAGTGGCGTGCATGATGGATGCAGTATTGCAGTGCATGCAGAGTTTGCTAGCAGTGGCGTGCATGGTGGATTCAGTATTGCAGTGCATGCAGAGTTTGCTAGCAGTGGCGTGCATGGTAGATGCAGTATTGCAGTGCATGCAGAGTTAGCTATCAGTGGCGTGCATGGTGGATGCAGTATTGCAGTGCTTGCAGAGTTTGCTAGCAGTGGCATGAATGGCGGATTCAGTATTGCAGTGCATGCAGAGTTTGCTAGCAGTGGCGTGCATGGCGGATTCAGTATTGCAGTGCATGCAGAGTTTGCTAGCAGTGGCGTGCATGGTGGATGCAGTGTTGCAATGCATGCAGAGTTTGCTAGCAGTGGGGTGCATGGTGGATGCAGTGTTGCAATGCGTGCAGAGTTTGCTAGCAGTGGCGTGCATGGTGGATTCAGTATTGCAGTGCGTGCAGAGTTTGCTAGCAGTGGCGTGCATGGTGGATGCAGTATTGCAGTGCATGCAGAGTTAGCTAGCAGTGGTGTGCATGGTGGATGCAGTATTGCAGTGCGTGCAGAGTTAGCTAGCAGTGGCGTGCATGGTGGATGCAGTATTGCAGTGCATGCAGAGTTTGCTAGCAGTGGCGTGCATGGCGGATGCAGTATTGCAGTGCATGCAGAGTTTGCTAGTAGTGGCGTGCATGGTGGATGCAGTATTGCAGTGCGTGCAGAGTTTGCTAGCAGTGGCGTGCATGGTGGATGCAGTATTGCAGTGCATGCAGAGTTTGCTAGCAGTGGTGTGCATGGTGGATGCAGTATTGCAGTGCATGCAGAGTTAGATAGCAGTGGCGTGCATGGTGGATGCAGTGTTGCAGTGCATGCAGAGTTTGCTAGCAGTGGCGTGCATGGTGGATGCAGTATTGCAGTGCGTGCAGAGTTTGCTAGTAGTGGCGTGCATGGTGGATGCAGTATTGCAGTGCATGCAGAGTTTGCTAGCAGTGGCGTGCATGGTAGATGCAGTATTGCAGTGCATGCAGAGTTAGCTATCAGTGGCGTGCATGGTGGATGCAGTATTGCAGTGCTTGCAGAGTTTGCTAGCAGTGGCATGAATGGCGGATTCAGTATTGCAGTGCATGCAGAGTTTGCTAGCAGTGGCGTGCATGGCGGATTCAGTATTGCAGTGCATGCAGAGTTTGCTAGCAGTGGCGTGCATGGTGGATGCAGTGTTGCAATGCATGCAGAGTTTGCTAGCAGTGGGGTGCATGGTGGATGCAGTGTTGCAATGCGTGCAGAGTTTGCTAGCAGTGGCGTGCATGGTGGATTCAGTATTGCAGTGCGTGCAGAGTTTGCTAGCAGTGGCGTGCATGGTGGATGCAGTATTGCAGTGCATGCAGAGTTAGCTAGCAGTGGTGTGCATGGTGGATGCAGTATTGCAGTGCGTGCAGAGTTAGCTAGCAGTGGCGTGCATGGTGGATGCAGTATTGCAGTGCATGCAGAGTTTGCTAGCAGTGGCGTGCATGGCGGATGCAGTATTGCAGTGCATGCAGAGTTTGCTAGTAGTGGCGTGCATGGTGGATGCAGTATTGCAGTGCGTGCAGAGTTTGCTAGCAGTGGCGTGCATGGTGGATGCAGTATTGCAGTGCATGCAGAGTTTGCTAGCAGTGGTGTGCATGGTGGATGCAGTATTGCAGTGCATGCAGAGTTAGATAGCAGTGGCGTGCATGGTGGATGCAGTGTTGCAGTGCATGCAGAGTTTGCTAGCAGTGGCGTGCATGGTGGATGCAGTATTGCAGTGCGTGCAGAGTTTGCTAGTAGTGGCGTGCATGGTGGATGCAGTATTGCAGTGCATGCAGAGTTTGCTAGCAGTGGCGTGCATGGTGGATGCAGTATTGCAGTGCGTGCGGAGTTTGCTAGCAGTGGCGTGCATGGTGGATGCAATATTGCAGTGCATGCAGAGTTAGCTAGCAGTGGCATGCATTGTGGATGCAGTGTTGCAGTGCATGCAGAGTTTGCTAGCAGTGGCGTGCATGGTGGATGCAGTATTGCAATGCATGCAGAGTTAGCTAGCAGTGGCATGCATTGTGGATGCAGTGTTGCAGTGCATGCAGAGTTTGCTAGCAGTGGCGTGCATGGTGGATGCAGTATTGCAATGCATGCAAAGTTAGCTAGCAGTGGCGTGCATGGTGGATGCAGTGTTGCAGTGCATGCAGAGTTTGCTAGCAGTGGCGTGCATGGTGGATGCAGTGTTGCAATGCATGCAGAGTTTGCTAGCAGTGGCGTGCATGATGGATGCAGTGTTGCAGTGCATGCAGAGTTTGCTAGCAGTGGCGTGTATGGCGGATGCAGTATTGCAGTGCATGCAGAGTTTGCTAGCAGTGGCGTGTATGGCGGATGCAGTATTGCAGTGCATGCAGAGTTTTCTAGCAGTGGCGTGCATGGTGGATGAAGTATTGCAGTGCATGCAGAGTTTGCTAGCAGTGGCGTGCATGGTGGATGCAGTGTTGCAATGCATGCAGAGTTTGCTAGCAGTGGCGTGCATGATGGATGCAGTGTTGCAGTGCATGCAGAGTTTGCTAGCAGTGGCGTGTATGGCGGATGCAGTATTGCAGTGCATGCAGAGTTTTCTAGCAGTGGCGTGCATGGTGGATGCAGTATTGCAGTGCATGCAGAGTTTGCTAGCAGTGGCGTGCATGGTGGATGCAGTATTGCAGTGCATGCAGAGTTTGCTAGCAGTGGCGTGCATGGTGGATGCAGTATTGCAGTGCGTGTATGGTGGATGCAGTATTGCAGTGCATGCAGAGTTAACTAGCAATGGCGTGCATGGCGGATGCAGTATTGCAGTGCATGCAGAGTTTGCTAGCAGTGGCGTGCATGGTGGATGCAGTATTGCAGTGCGTGCAGAGTTTGCTAGCAGTGGCGTGCATGGTGGATGCCGTAATGCAGTGCGTGCAGAGTTTGCTAGCAGTGGCGTGCATGGTGGATGCAGTATTGCAGTGCGTGCAGAGTTTGCTAGCAGTGGCGTGCATGGTGGATGCAGTATTGCAGTGCATGCAGAGTTTGCTAGCAGTGGCGTGCATGGTGGATGCTGTATTGCAGTGCATGCAGAGTTTGCTAGCAGTGGCGTGCATGGTGGATGCAGTATTGCAGTGCATGCAGAGTTTGCTAGCAGTGGCGTGCATGGTGGATGCAGTATTGCAGTGCGTGCAGAGTTTGCTAGCAGTGGCGTGCATGGTGGATGCAGTATTGCAGTGCATGCAGAGTTTGCTAGCAGTGGCGTGCATGGTGGATGCTGTATTGCAGTGCATGCAGAGTTTGCTAGCAGTGGCGTGCATGGTGGATGCAGTATTGCAGTGCAAAAAATTTAAAAAAGATTACGCTGCACTAGAGTGTATTAGACATGCTACTAAATTATAGCATGATAGAACAACTGCGTCTAAATGAACGCATGTGGATGAGGGAAACAAAATACCTCTACAAGGTAAGCGGACCTAATAATAGATAAATACTAATAAATATTTCCTTGTCAAATGGTTTTTATTTGGTTCATAAAGGACATTACAGATATTTTCAGAAAACAGAATAATTGACAAACAGAAATGAAGCTCGTCACTATTAGGTTAATAGACTTTCTAAACATATAATATGTAAAAGTTGTATAAGAATCTAGGCTAATACTAAAATAGTTATTCAGCTGAAATTAGGATAAATAAGCTGAGGAAGAAAGTCTTAGTTTGAGGGATTTGGAGCTTCAGAATAATAAGAAGAGATGGGAGGATAGAAATCCATAAAAGAAGAGAAGAAAGGAGCAGAAAAGAGAAGAGAAGGAAGGGGAGGGGAGTCCATCGGGTCGATCCAAACGTCTTCGCGAAGCATAACAAGTCCATTCATACATCATCTACCATGGCAGGAGAACCTTATCATCGAAATTTGATGGTAAATGGAATTATATCCATGGGTGCCATCATTTTTTGAACTTGGGGATCAGGTCCCTTTCTATAGCTGACATTTTAGTATGAATCATTGAATTGTGCATCCTATTCTTTGTCTCGGCTACCACCAAAGAAGGAGATTTCCATGCTTTTGCAATCGTTTGCTTCGCAGCCATAAGGAGCTGCACGAAAAGTTTGAATTGAGTGTGTGTCATGCATTCTGGCTTCAAATTGAGTAAAGCAATAGTTAGGTCAGGAGGTATTTTTATCTCAAACATTTTGGAGGCTAAATCAAAGATTTCCTCCCAGAAGATCCGAGCTTTTGGACAAGTCTACCAAATATGTAAATCACCCAACTCATAACAGCCACGTAAACATAGAGCAGAACAGGTAGGAACATATTTAGGCACTCTGGATGGAACAAGGTACCATCGGGTCAGTACTTTATAATTGGCTTCCAATGCTATAATGTTAGGGGAAGATGATTTAGTCACCTGCCAGATCTTAGACCAGTCTGCCGTGTTAAGAGAGTGTCCAATATCCTCCTCCCATTGTTGTGCATAAGATGGTTTATCTGTGCTTGGGTGTATTAGAATACTAATAAATATGAATTCAAATGTGAAATATGACAGATAAACGCATCAAAGTGCACAAATACCAATAAGCATAACTGAATCACAGCATTACTAGAAAGTGCAATGAATAAATGAATATAAACGCTTCAAAGTGCAAATGTGCCAATATGCATAACTAAATGACAATATTACTCAAATGTGCAAAATATAAACGCATAAAGTGCAAATGTGCAAATAAACATACTTATTACAATATAAATATATATATGAGCATATAAAAAGTGCTAAGTGCAAAAAACAAAACAAAAAGTAATTTGGTGTCACACAGTTCATATTTAAAAAAGTCCTCAATGGAACCAAAAAATATCATTCACTATGAAGTCCTACAAAAGCTCTAAAGGTGCCTAAATGTGATGTCCACTGGTGATACAATCAAACTTTCTAGTAACTCTTAAAGTGCCACAGATCATGCAATGGTGCGATTCGGTGACCCCAAAGGTAATGCGCTCACCTCAGAGCGTGTGACCAAGTCGCTAGACAAAGTCAAACCACGCTTGTGAACCACCCCGGGTTCTAAGTAGATCACAGGATCCCAAACAAAGCAATTATGAATAAAACCGAATTCGAACTAAATTCTACCATAAATAGTGGTTGTTTTTGGCATAATTCGTTAATGCTTTAACGCGGCCTAATGCATTCGTAATCACTTTGAACGAAAATTGCAAAAGTTGCAAAATACAGATGAATTCAAATGCTTACGAATGCATCCGAATATCCGAGAGTTGCACAATTGATACGAATTTCAATTTCAGTGCAAATTCATTCGTTATTCCGGATATTAAAAACGTACAGTTCTTTAAGCCAATCACTTGATTCCTTGGGGGCTGGATTACTGGCATGGAGTAATTTACAGTCCAATCAGCTGCTTTCTTTTGTGCTGGAGGTTGGATTAAGGGTAAAACTTTACTGCATGCCTGCCTGGTGGTAACTGAGTGAGAAAGGGAGATTGAGCAGAGGAGGGGAGACATTTGAGAAGCAGCAGAAGAGAGTCCAGTCTTTTGTCAAGATGGATTCAAGCTCTCAACATGAGGTTCCACCTCCTGTTACCAGCCGCAGCAGTGACACAGCAACAACCACTACCAGCACCTGTGAGTACTTTGTACCACCATTGTCTGTGTCATGTATGTCAGCATCTGTATTGCCAGGCCCAGACAGTCGTACTTCCACCACCAGTACTACACAACGTTCCAGTAGTCGTGTTGTTAGGTCTCACAGGAGTCACTTTTCAAAGGGGAGGCAAATGAAGCAGCAGGAGCAGCTTGCCTGTCCTGTTTCAGTGCCTCATCCACAGCTTTCAGGCAGATCTAGCAGCTGCAAAAGGCCAAACTCTGATACTTTGACTAGCAGTAGTGCTGTGCTAAGGCGACCCTCCAAACAGAAAAGGTCAGAGAGGGAAACTGTAGGTTCAAAATCCCCAACTAGCAGGGCTAAGAGGTCCTGCTCTGGGACCAGGAAGCAGTCATCATCTACATCTATTGCATGTCATCGGCTTTTTCAGGATCTTCCCCAAAAAACAACCTGCACAATTACTAGTGCCAGTTGTGTCACCACCACCTCCGCTATGGGCACTTTGGGAAATGTGGTGACACCAAGTATTTTTTACAGGAAAGGCCTGACAGTACCACCAACACAGGCTTTTGATTCAGAACATCCATTTAAGCAGCCTAAACGTGAAATAATAGAATATGAGCAAGACATTTTGCGTGCTCATAGTTCCACCACCACCACTCACATTGGCACCACCATCACCACTGAAAAAATGACATCTGCAGGTTATACAAGTAATGAGGGAGATTTTTTAGGCACATTTCCCATTAGCTATCTGAGAGAAATGGGAATTCAGCAGGACCCCCCAACATTTGATGGTGATAAATCCTCCTTCGTAAACATGGAAGATTCAGATTATACCCTACCTTTTAATCTTGATCAGGAACCAAATATTGATGAGATAGAATATTCTTCCCATATTAAATGTGATTCCCCACTGTTGTATTCCCCTAAAAGAACAGCTCCTGTGGCACCTGCCTCTCCTGTTCCGGTTGAGTCTCCCATTAACATTAGAGCTGCCAGCAAAACTGTTGGTCAAGTAACCTCCTTCACTATCCCTGACATGAGGCCACCTCCCGTTTTATCACAAAAACACAGCAGCATAGCAGAGTGCAAAGGCCAGGTTACAACCCAAATTAAGCAACTTGCTCTAGCATCTGCAGCTGAAGAGGAAACGCTCTCAAAAAAATCTTCACCACACAGTGGCAGCACCCGTCGTTCTAAAATTTGGGAGCATCTCGTGATAGTTGGTGATGGCCGCACAGCTGCATGTAAACTATGCGGCAGAGAAGTCAGCCGTGGGAGACTGTTGGGTCATCTCACCAACGCTGGGATGAAGCAACACATGCTTACCCACCACAGGCCAGTGGTGCTAAGGGAATAAATGGGTGTGGCTCCCCCATCTACCATCACCATTACCAGCAGCAGTGTCAAAGTCACAGCCACTTCTGCAGCTGCAGGTCATATGAAAATGGTAAAGACATCCATGCAGCCCACTATTGAACATTTTGGAGGGGTACATTACCAGGGTATGTCAAAACAGCAATCCCGTAAACTTAAGCGCCTCATCGGACAACTTATAGCTGTTGGGGGGGCTTCTTTCAATTTTGTGGAAGAGGAGCCCTTCAAGCAGCTGATGCAGGCTGTGGCACCACAATACCAGGTCCCTTCATGCACCACATTTAGTTGAACTGTAGTGCCCTCACTGTACCGGTCATGTGTTGGGGTTTTGAAGGATTTGCTGGGGAAGGCTGCTGGCCAATCAGTTCACTTTACAACTGATTTATGGAGTGCTACAAGTGGCCAGCATGCCTTCCTGTCCTTGACTGACCATTGATGGCAGCCCAATGTGTTGCAAGATATACAACCCCCACCACAAACAACTGCAAGGTCAAGAAAAACCTCAAGCGCTGTGGCCACTGCCACAGTGCACAAGACAGGATTGCACTCCTTCCTCCTCCATGCTGAGGTGATGGATCAGCAGCACACATCACAGAATATTCTAAATGCACTTCAGAAAATGATAGGGAAGCGGATAGGGGAACAGGCAGGCCCGAGTGTCATAATGGGATTTGTTGTCAGTGATGGTGGAGCTAACATGACAAAGGCTATCTGTGATGGAAGGTTTGTTGGTGTGCGCTGCTGTGCACACATCCTGCATCTAGTCATTAGGTCTGCTCTTGATGATAATACTAACAGTGGAAGGTTAGCAGCACTTTTAGAGTCGTTCCGCAAAATTGCTGATCACTTCCACCGTAGTGTGAAGGATAGCCACCTTCTCAGGCAGGAACAGAGAAAGGCAGGCCTTGTGGAGCACTGCCTCAAACAGGATGTTGGAACGAGGTGGAACTCCACCTTACATATGCTAGAGCGTATACTCGAGCAGCAGAGAGCAATTCATGCAATGTCATTTTATTGGTATTGCCAGACCACTAGGCAGGGAGGACTAGGTCATGATTGACCAAGTTGTCACAGTGCTCAGACCGTTTGAGGATGTCACTGATAATTTAAGCAAAGAGATTGCTAGCCTGGCACAAGTGGTTCCCCTCTTTGCACACCTTTCTAATAAATTGATTCCTTCCTTTCCAATAGGGAACGATTGCCTGGTGGCAATATACTTGCTGAAGTTGATGCCCTTCTGGGGAGACTGAAGGAGCAAATCAGTTGGTGCATAAAAGAGCTCATCGACTCTCGCCCCGAGTTCATGTTAGCCACAATTTGTGACCCCAGAATAAAAGACAAAATAGCACTCAGGATAAATACTCTCACCACCTGAAGGGATAGATTGATAGAGAGGGTACGAGAGAGGGAAAGGAAAATGGGAATACAGTTAGAGGAGGGAGAAGAAGATGAGCTGGAGATGTCTGATGATACTCTGTTAGCTGATACTACCAGCACTGCTGCCAGTGCTCACTCCTCCAGAGCATCAGCCTTTTGGGGTGAGGCACTTGACAGTTTTGTGGGACCCACTAAACAGCCCTCTAGAAAAGAAAAAACTGCTGGTGACATAGTTAGGGCTTACCTAGCGGAACCTCCTTTGCCCCCCAGTACAGATCCCTTAAGTTTTTGGGATGAGAAGAAGGGTGTGTGGTCTGCTTTTTCCTCGGTAGCCCAGGAGCTTCTTTCCTGTCCCTCAACCACGGTCCAGAGTGAGCGGGTGTTTTCTGTAACAGGAAATATTTTATGCCCTCAGCGCTCACAATTGCTCCCCCAGCTCTTAGAACAAATGGCTTTTTTAAAAGTCAACCTGCCAAAGCTTGGTTACCCTGCTCTTGAGTTTGATGCTAAATAAAAAAAATATACTTATCCATGTTAACATAATTTCGAATTCTCCACCTGACCGAGTCCCACGTCTCCCCTAAGGTCCTCATTCCATGCCAGAAATCATCAGATATCCCATCCTGACCATTTACGTGAGGGCTTAAATATGGTAGTTATTTACTCCATGTCTGACCCTATACCATCCTATCAAATATAATGAACATCTGAGATGGTCAGGTTGAAAACAAAGTTCCATTTGGTTTGTGATGATTTGGCATGGAATGATCCCCTACTAAGTCCCACCTCATACCTCCTGCCTTGCTATTTTCCTGTCCAATAGGGATGAGCCGGACACCCCCTGGTTCGGTTCGCACCAGAACCTGCGAACGGACCGAAAATTTGCACGAACGTTAGAACCCCATTGACGTCTATGGGACTCGAACGTTCAAAATCAAAAGTGCTCATTTTAAAGGCTAATTTGCATGGTATTGTCCTAAAAAGGGTTTGGGGACCCGGGTCCTGCCCCAGGGGACATGTATCAATGCAAAAAAAACTTTTAAAAACGGACGTTTTTTCGGGAGCAGTGATTTTAAAGGGGTTGTAAAGGTATTTTTTTTTTTTTTTTTTAAATAACAAACATGTTATACTTACCTTCACTGTGCAGCTCGTTCTGCACATAGTGGCCCCGAACCTGGTCTTCTGGGGTCCCTCGGTGGCTGTTTCAGCTCCTCCCCGCAAGCATTTACCACCTTAATGCGAGCTCCCTCGCATGGTGGTGAGTGCTTGCGGGCGCGCTCCCGTGATACAGCCGGCGGCTATAGCCTGCTCGCTGTATCACTCGGCCCCGCCCCCCGGCGTGCCGCGTCATCGGATGTGATTGACAGCAGCGCGAGCCAATGGCTGCGCTGCTTTCAATCCATCCACTGCAGCCAATCAGCGACCAGGCTAAGCTGCAATGAAGATGACGAGGACGAGCAGCGAAGATTCGAGGCGTCAGGTAAGTAAAACGGGGGGGCTGGGGGCGGCGGTACTGTCAAAAGTTTTTTCACCTTAATGCATAGAATGCATTAAGGTGAAAAAATTTTTACCTTTACAACCCCTTTAATGATG
The DNA here is from genome assembly GCF_042186555.1 of Aquarana catesbeiana. Classification (NCBI taxonomy): domain Eukaryota; kingdom Metazoa; phylum Chordata; class Amphibia; order Anura; family Ranidae; genus Aquarana; species Aquarana catesbeiana. Next base: position 981,760,618 of record NC_133324.1, on the reverse strand, counting down.
CTTAAAGTAAAAAAAAGTGAAATATTCCTTTAAATATCATACCTGGGGGGTGTCTATAGTATGCCTGTAAAGTGGCGCATGTTTCCCGTGTTTAGAACAGTCCCTGCACCAAATGTCATTTTTAAAGGAAAAAATCTCATTTAAAACTGCTTGCGGGTTTAATGTAATGTCGGGTCCTGGCAATATGGATAAAAATCAGTGAGACAAACAGCATGGGTACCCCCCAGTCCATTACCAGGCCCTTTGGGTCTTGTATGGATATTAAGGGGAACCCCGCACCCAAATTAAAATAAGGAAAGGTGTGGGGCCACCAGGCCCTATGTACTCTGAACAGCAGTATACAGGCGGTGCAAACAAGACAGGGACTGTAGGTTTGTTGTTAAGTAGAATCTGTTTGTAATTTTGAACGGGTACATTTTTAACGTGTTTAGCTCCAGCCAAAAAATCTTTTTTAAGCTTTTTGGAAAACATAGGGAAGGGTTATCACCCCTGTGACATTTGTTTTGCTGTCTGTCCTCCTCTTCAGAAGATTTCACCTCACTTTTTGTCCCAATGACAAATGTTTTTTGAAAATTTGTTTTTTTTTGTGAAAAAAGGATTGGTGATAAAGCATCAGTGGAAAGGAGAAATGTTTTTCCCATATTAACTCTTATGCCCCGTACACACGGTCGGATTTTCCGATGGAAAATGTCCGATCGGAGCGTGTTGTCGGAAATTCCGACCGTGTGTGGGCTCCATCGGACATTTTCCATCGGATTTTCCGACACACAAAGTTGGAGAGCAGGAGATAAAATTTTCCGACAACAAAATCCATTGTCGGAAATTCCTATCGTGTGTACACAAATCCGACGGACAAAGTGCCACGCATGCTCAGAATAAATAAAGAGATGAAAGCTATTGGCCACTGCCCCGTTTATAGTCCCGACGTACGTGTTTTACGTCACCGCGTATAGAACGATCGGTTTTTCCCGACAACTTTGTGTGACCGTGTGTATGCAAGACAAGTTTGAGCCAACATCCATGGGAAAAAATCCTAGGATTTTGTTGTCGGAATGTCCGAACAAAGTCCGACCGTGTGTACGGGGCATTACAGGAGAGAATTTCCCTTCCTATGGGGTAGATTTTATCTCACTTCCTGTTGTCTCCTTCCGATTGCAAGTAGGAGTCGTTTGTAAGTTGGATGTTTGAAAGTAGGGTCCTGCCCTATATACTCAGCAGAAATTTGGGCCTTAGGTGTTGCTGTGGCCACAACACTGTAAGCCCTCACAGGGCCCTGCTGTGAAATATTAGATCAAGAATTGTAATTACATGCCCCTGTTGAACAAGGATTGTGAGCAGGACGCACTGCACTAACTGTAAATAGTCTAGCTGCCTGACTGTGGTACTAATAGGATCAAAAGAACACCAGTAATTTTCTTCAGGTAGCTGTATTTACTGTAACAAGACAAGCCTGCCTGTCAGTAGGAAGATAACAGGAACGGATCTAGCTAAACTGAATACAGTGTATATATATATATGCAACACCTGGGATGCATATATATACACAATACACTGTAAGTGCAGCAGACTGACTGTCCTGCCTAATCTATCTAACTCAAATGAAATGACACTGTCTCTCTCTGTCTCTCTCTCTCTCTCTCTCTAAGCACACCGGAACACACACTACACAGGGCCGCCATGCAGGCGGCCTTATATAGTGTGGGGCGTGTACTAAATCCCCTGAGCCATAATTGGCCAAAGCCACCTTGGCTTTGGCCAATTACAGCTCTCTCTACAGATGGCGCTGTGATTGGCCAAGCATGCGGGTCATAGTGCATGCTTGGCCAATCATCAGCCAGCAATGCACTGCGATGCCGCAGTGAATTATGGGCTGTGACGCGCCACACGAATTTGGCGTGAACGGCCCATATCGTTCAGAATTCGGCGAACGGGCGAACAGATGATTTTCGAGTCGAACCCATGAAGCTCATCCCTACTGTCCAAGGTTTTAGCTACTGATCTGGTATTATAACTTAAATAGTTGTCCTTTTGAGACAACTGTGTCATTTAGTAGCATAAAAAATAAATGGGACAGCTGTATCGTTTGTACATATAAATTAACACTTACCAGCTGCAAGTCCTAACTCCTGTTATTTCCACTCCCCCTGCCTTCTTCTCAAATCTCCAATACCTAGGACACTGGAACACAAACGCATTCCCTTTAAGTTTGGTATAAGCAGCACCATGAAGGTGAAAGGCAAACCGTTTGTCAGTGCGACTGCGCACACGGTCATGCAATATATCAGGAAAGCACAGACCACGCATGAGTGCAAACAGCACCTTGGAGGATTCCCTATGTCGGGGTTTCACTACCTGGACAGGTGTCAAAACTGGCTCAAGCTGCTGTATTTGTATTTATTAAGTTAAATATGTTGTAGTTTTGGTTGTTGTGTTATGCAGCTTTGCAAACCTGGCTGTTGCTTGCTTACTTACTCCTATACTTGTAGTACTGGTGGTGGAAATAGTGGTGATACTGAGTCTGCTGCTATGCTAATATACATACAGACACATGAAAATGAAAGCCTACAATGTTACTACGAGTCTCCTATACCCCCACCACCAAAATGTTTTTTTGTTCAACCCTCTGATGGCACCTACATGGTGGCAAAAAGTTTTTTGCTGCTAATAAATCCAGTTCACCAAGATATTCATGTAATCTCCGGGACACAGTGTTGGCAACATGGCACTTGTAAGTTGGCACTCTGGAAAGTCATCATTCACAACAAGGAAGGAAAGACTGTTATCGCGTTGCCGTGAGTCAGAAATAGGTGAGTACCTGCTCAACTGCCCACATACCCCCCCATCCATCATTGGTTTCCATTCATTTATGTAACTCTTATTTTATTGGCCAATGTAGTGTAAGTACCACTGTAATGAGTGGATGAGGCTTCATCATGACAGACACATCAGACACATACAAGTTGAAGACTTCACAGGTACGCATTAACCATACACATCTTTTAGGATGTATAAATAACGTCAAACTTGTATGTAGGAATGCACGATAGCGGTATTGGATACTAGTAATTATTTCTCTGTCCTCGTCTTCAATACCAAAGACCATTCAGGTGCATCCAGGTACTGTTAGAGAGTGTGACGCCGGCTTCACAGCCTATCAGGAAGCCAGGCCTCCCGGATTCTTGATTGGCAGTCATTTGGTATTGACGAATACAGATCAAAAATTACTTGTATCCAATATCGGTATCAGTGAATCCCTACATAGAGGGAATCTCAAGTGATGCATGTTCATTTCAAACATAAAATCAAGACACTTATACACTTTTCCAGATCATTATATGTTGTAGTCCAAAGTTTCAGTAACAGAAATGGAAATAGTATTACTATTATTCATTATTCATTACTAATACTTTTTCCATTTCTGTTACTGCAACTTTGAACTAAAACATATAATGATGCGGAAATAAAAAGAGAATAGTAAGGTCAGCGAGCCAGTATAATACCTAGCTAAATCTAAATGAAGTTGTTGGTGACAACTGGCAAAGATGTTCTTTTTAAGTTGATGATTACCATGTGTGATAGCATGTGTGTTATTATCAAGCAATAAGCAACCAGATATGTAATAAAGTGTAAAATATCACATAATAATCACTAAAGTATACTTTTATTAGGCAAAAATTATTTGCATTGATTTGCACAAACAAACATAGAAAAAAAACATGTATGTTAACACGTATACATATACATATATATATATATACAACTCTAAACAAAACGGTGAACTGAGCTGCTTTGGGTCCTGGGGCAGAGGAAGAACTAACCCTCAGTTTTCAGAAGGAGAGGGTTCTCTGCTGCTTTCTGTACTAACAGACGAGCTCCCAGGCAATGGAGCATTGTGCCTGGAAATTGCTTCCATCAATGAGAGTCTCGATTGCTCCATTGTCTGGTTGTGCTGTTGGTTTACCCGGCTCAACAACAATTCAAAATGGTCCATTTGCTGTCTGCCTATGAGATGTATGATCCGGGTAAGCCTTCTCATGTCCCGTGACTGCCTTCTATTTTCATTTCACAATCTCCTCACTTCTCTAAGGAGCCTCTCAATTTGTGCAGTTAAGCCAGGCGGTACAGCAGTTGGCACCCGGACAGGAGGTGGTGACTGCAGTACATGCACACTGGGGGCAGCAATACATGGTGGCAGCAGCATGCCGGAACCTTGGCCCCTGACCTCCTTCTCTGGCCATGGGGAGAAGCCAGGAGTCTGTGACATAGCAGGTCTCAATTCTGGCTCATTCTGCAGCTCTATACCCTCCAAAATAAGGACAGGCGAGTGCGGGCTGCACTGCGCTCTCCCCTCTGGCTGGTCTTGTTATCTGAAATAGATGAGATAGCAAATGTTGAGGATAGCATTCATAAACAATTCTAGGTTACACATACAAACATTGGGGTTGATTTACTAACACTGGACACGGTGCTAACTCTGGTGAAGCTTTGCTGAAACCAATCAGCTTCTAACTTTAGCTTGTTTAATGAAGTTTTCCCAAGAAATCTGGAAGCTGATTGGTTTCTCTGCAGAGCTGCACCAGGTTTTGCACTGTCATTTTGTGTAAATTCACTTCATTGTTTACTACTTTAAAACACAAGACTTCACTGTATGATTTCATGGAAGAGTGATTGAAGTATGAGTTGTGTGTATGAAAATGGATGGTAATATCTTTTATAGGTTAACCCTTTCATGACTAAGCCTATTTTTGACATTTGGTGTTTACAAGTTAAAATCCACATTTTTTTTGCTATAAAATTACTTAGAGCCCCCAAACATTATATATATTTTTTAGCAGAGAATCTAGAGAATAAAATGGTGATTGTTGCAATATTTTTTATCACACGGTATTTGTGCAGCGGTGTTTTAAACACAACATTTTTGGGAAAAGGAACACTTTCATGAATTTAAAAAAATAAAAAAACAGTAAAGTTAGCCCAATTTTTTTTGTATAATGTGAAAGATGATGTTACGCTGAGTAAATAAATATCACGCTTTATAATTGCATGCACTCATGGAATGGTGACAAACTACAGTACCTAAAAATCTCTATAGGCACGCTTTAAATTTTTTTTTTGGTTACCAGGTTAGAGTTACAGAAGAGGTCTAGTGCTAGAATTATTTATCTTGCTCTGACAATCGTGGCGATACCTCACATGTGTGATTTATAACACCATTTACATGTGCGTTTTTTGGTGCGCGAGCTCGCGGGGACAGGGGCGCTTTTAAAAAAAAAAAATTATTATTTATTTTTATATTTAGAAATTGTGTTTTTAAAAAAAAAAAATTGGATACTTTTATTGCTGTGACAAGGAATGTAAACATCCCATGTGACAGTAATAGGTGGTGACAGGTACTCTTTATGGAGAGATATGGGGTCTATAAGGAATGTAAACATCCCATGTGACAGTAATAGGAGGTGACAGGTCCTCTTTATGGAGAGATCTGGGGTCTATAATGAATGTAAACATCCCATGTGACAGTAATAGGTGGTGACAGGTCCTCTTTATGGAGAGATCTGGGTCTATAATGAATGTAAACATCCCATGTGACAGTAATAGGGGGTGACAGGTACTCTTTATGGAGAGATATGGGGTCTATAAGGAATGTAAACATCCCATGTGACAGTAATAGGAGGTGACAGGTCCTCTTTATGGAGAGATCTGGGGTCTATAATGAATGTAAACATCCCATGTGACAGTAATAGGTGGTGACAGGTCCTCTTTATGGAGAGATCTGGGTCTATAATGAATGTAAACATCCCATGTGACAGTTATAGGTGGTGACAGGTCCTCTTTATGGAGAGATCTGGGGTCTATAATGAATGTAAACATCCCATGTGACAGTAATAGGAGGTGACAGGTCCTCTTTATGGAGAGATCTGGGGTCTATAATGAATGTAAACATCCCATGTGACAGTAATAGGTGGTGACAGGTCCTCTTTATGGAGAGATCTGGGTCTATAATGAATGTAAACATCCCTTGTGACAGTAATAGGTAGTGACAGGTCCTCTTTATGGAGGGATCTGAGGTCTATAATGAATGTAAACATCCCATGTGACAGTAATAGATGGTGGCAGGTCCTCTTTATGGAGAGATCTGGGGTCTATAATGAATGTAAACATCCCATGTGACAGTAATAGACGGTGACAGGTCCTCTTTATGGAGAGATCTGGGGTCTATAATGAATGTAAACATCCCATGTGACAGTAATAGACGGTGACAGGTCCTCTTTATGGAGAGATCTGGGGTCTATAATGAATGTAAACATCCCATGTGACAGTAATAGGTGGTGACAGGTCCTCTTTATGGAGAGATCTGGGGTCTATAATGAATGTAAACATCCCATGTGATAGTAATAGGAGGTGACAGGTCCTCTTTATGGAGAGATCTGGGGTCTATAATGAATGTAAACATCCCATGTGACAGTAATAGAAGGTGACAGGTCCTCTTTATGGAGAGATCTGGGGTCTATAATGAATGTAAACATCCCTTGTGACAGTAATAGGGGGTGACAGGTCCTCTTTATGGAGAGATCTGGGGTCTATAATGAATGTAAACATCCCATGTGACAGTAATAGGAGGTGACAGGTCCTCTTTATGGAGAGATCTGGGGTCTATAATGAATGTAAACATCCCATGTGACAGTAATAGGAGGTGACAGGTCCTCTTTATGGAGAGATCTGGGGTCTATAATGAATGTAAACATCCCAAGTGACAGTAATAGGTGGTGACAGGTCCTCTTTATGGAGAGATCTGGGGTCTATAATGAATGTAAACATCCCATGTGACAGTAATAGGAGGTGACAGGTCCTCTTTATGGAGAGATCTGGGGTCTATAATGAATGTAAACATCCCATGTGACAGTAATAGGAGGTGACAGGTCCTCTTTATGGAGAGATCTGGGGTCTATAATGAATGTAAACATCCCATGTGACAGTAATAGGAGGTGACAGGCCCTCTTTATGGAGAGATCTGGGGTCTATAATGAATGTAAACATCCCATGTGACAGTAATAGGTGGTGACAGGTCCTCTTTATGGAGAGATCTGGGGTCTATAATGAATGTAAACATCCCATGTGACAGTAATAGGCGGTGACAGGTCCTCTTTATGGAGAGATCTGGGGTCTATAATGAATGTAAACATCCCATGTGACAGTAATAGACAGTGACAGGTCCTCTTTATGGAGAGATCTGGGGTCTATAATGAATGTAAACATCCCATGTGACAGTAATAGGCGGTGACAGGTCCTCTTTATGGAGAGATCTGGGGTCTATAATGAATGTAAACATCCTATGTGACAGTAATAGGTGGTGACAGGTCCTCTTTATGGAGAGATCTGGGGTCTATAATGAATGTAAACATCCCATGTGACAGTAATAGGAGGTGACAGTTCCTCTTTATGGAGAGATCCAAGGTCTATAATGAATGTAAACATCCCATGTGACAGTAATAGGCGGTGACAGGTCCTCTTTATGGAGAGATCTGGGGTCTATAATGAATGTAAACATCCCATGTGACAGTAATAGGCGGTGACAGGTCCTCTTTATGGAGAGATCTGGGGTCTATAATGAATGTAAACATCCCATGTGACAGTAATAGGAGGTGACAGGTCCTCTTTATGGAGAGATCTGGGGTCTATAATGAATGTAAACATCCCATGTGACAGTAATAGGTGGTAAAAGACCCCCGATCCCTCCTTTGCACTTCACAGTATTCAGATCGCCATTTTTGGTGATTCTGAATACTGTATATTTTTTTAAAACAGACGCCACTGGCACCTGAGTAGACGGGAAGTGACGCCATGACGTCGCTTCCGCATTTACAATTAGAAGGCTGGAATGAAGCCGCTCTCAGCTTGGTTCCAGACTGTCAGCAGCCGGCAGTAGCCGAGGTGGCGGATTGGTGATCGGCCTTCCGGTGGATTGGGAGGCCCGGTAAGAGCGGCAGGAGGCGGCAGAAGGGGGGGTATGGGGGGGGGAGTCCCCTCTCGCTCCTCCGGTATAACAGACGAGCAGCTTTTAGCCTCATCGGTTGTTATACTTGGAAAGCCGATCGCCTGCTCTACAAAGCAGTAATGGGATGATGCCTGCAGCTGCGGGCATCCTCCCGGTATAACCCCTGGAAGTCGGGGCTGCACATCTGCGAACGCTCGGTGGGAAGGGGATAATAATGACTGTGTGTAATGTGTAGATGATTATGGGGGGTCCTCTTTCTTTATATTGGCAGGTTGTGTACTTCCCCTGAGGAGTATTGGGCCGCTGTTTTCTGTCAGATGACGCTGGAGGGATACGGCTCGGCTTTCTGATAAAGATGGAAGAAAAGAGACAAGGTAATGTTCCAGATAAAGGTAAGTCAGCGCTATTTATTTTTGCCTGTTATAAGTTGTACTACAACATCAAAGCATTATAAATAAAAGGTACCCCGGATGTATCCTGACTCCTGGTGTCATAAATGACTGTATCCCCATCTTATTGCCCCAACTATAATTGCCCAAAAATATACTGACACAAAGATCGAAGTAAATTGTCCGTTTTCTTTTGGTTGACGATCCTTTGGAGGCACTAAGTATCAAAAATGTTCCCCTTGTATCTGTGTAAACGACTTCCATGGTCCCTCCCTACCGCTCGGCACCGACTCGGAGATGAACCACATTCTGCAGATACACCATTGTAATTACCAATTAATCCACCATAACTGGCCTTCCACCGGGGGGACCCCCATACCTTAGATGGGTCCCAATCATCTGATCACAGCAAGTTATTCTAATATACCTCCAAAGACCCAACCGAACGTACCCTGCAAAATAAACAAAAACAACCAATACAACAAAAAAGTAAGCATAGAAGGAACCAAGCCGATGTAGGGAAGGAGGGAGGGAGGGAGGGAGGGAATGCTTCTCCTCCTCGTGTACTCCCAGGATGTCTGATTTCACCTTGTCTCCCCCACACTCCTGGCTTTTTGCAGTCCCTCCCCCACGCTGTCTGCCCAATCCCCTGCACCCCCATGTTCTCTGACAACATGTTTTTATCCCGACTTGCCCGGCTTCCCTGTGCTCCTAATCATTCTAGCACTACGCTGTTTTTTTTATGTTTGGGCTTCGAGCTAATACTCTGTACTCACAAAAAAGTGCACTGAGGTGAAGTAAAGTGGATTGTGTACCCCACTTTGTCATTTTATCCCTACAGGTGATAAGGCTTACCGGTACGTAAAATGAATATTATTTAGGAGATATCCTCCTCAGATGCAGCCGCTGAGGCCAGCGGTGGTGCATGCGCTCTGAAGGTCCGCCGGACCCTGCAGAAAAATCAAAGCTCCTTACCACTAAAAGGACTCCCACGCGCATGCGTGGGAGAGACCTTATTGCGACTCAGAAGCGCCGGAGCCCGCGACTGCGGAAGAGATGGCGAGGCAACGTGTCGGCCCCCTCAGCGCTGACCAGGTCGGGCTGCAGGGGCCTCGTTCTAAGGTATTTCATAGAAATTCATAATGTGCTAGTATTATGCGATGCATACTAGCACATTATGCCATGGTCTTGCAGGTTTCTTCTGTGGTTTAAAGCCGCTTTAATTTGCACTGGAACTGTAAAATCTAATCTAAAGTTGCTGATGTGTTAAACAGATGATATATTTTTTGGCAAATTGAACAATGAACACTTTTGTGAATAACCTTTTACATATACTATACTATACCCCCCTCTTTTATTACACAATCCCATGCTTACTTCAGTTTCCTCAGCCCCCCCCCCTTCACATCACAGTTTCCCCTTCACAGTCGTGTTCTGAAGGTATGAGGTGTCATGTGTGTATGGATTGACAATGGACCTTTTATGTGTATTAGATGATAATGCCTGTGTGTATATAATATCATGGACATCGATGAATGATGATGATGATGGTGTGTCCTGATTCTTTCCGGATTATGGACACTACTTCCCCTGAGGCGTCATGGTCCGCTGCTTCCTGCCACTTGATGCTTCTGGAGAGTCCGGTGTTCTGACATATAGTGTCCTCCTATCGGATAGTGTCCGCTCCGTACTGCGCATGCGCAGCGCTTGCGCAGTACGGAGCAGAAGGAGATGCCGAAAGTGTCCGAAGTTGATCAGCTGACCATCAGCTGTACACGGCGCTTCGGCACTTCTTAGAGATGGCTGTGTAAGAGGGCCCCTCGCGGGCTCGCTTCGCTCGCCACGCTTCGGGCACGGCCTCGCTGCGCTCGCCAACTATTTATTCTCACTCTATGTCCACTTGGATAGTAGGGAATGAACCTGGACACAGGGTGAGAATAAAAGCGCAGGCGCCGTGTACAGCTGATGATCAGCTGTTAAACTTCGGAGACTTTCGGCGTCTCGTTTGTCCTCCGTACTGCGCCTGCGCAGTACAGGGCGGACACTATATGATAGGGGACTGTATTTGACAAGACACCGGGATACGGATCGGGCTTTCTGTTAAAGACGGAAGAAAAGACAAGAGTCAAGTAATGTTCAAGATAAAGTCAACAGCTTTATTTCTTATTTTTGCCTGGTATATGTTGGACGACAACAACATATTTTATAATCCAAGTGTAAAAAAGTGCACTGAGGTGAATTAAAGTGGATTGTGTACAACACTTTGTCATTTTTTTACCTACAGGTAATCCTATAATAAAGCTTACCTGTAGGTAATATGAATGTCCCGTAAACCTGTACGGTTTAGGAAATATCCACCTTGGATGCAGCCGCTGAGGTCAGTGGCGGTGCATGCTCTCTGAAGGGCCGGCGGACGGTTCAGAAAAATCAAAGCTCCTCGCTGGAAACATGCGTGGGAGAGACTGCATCGCGCCTCCAGCCACACACAGCGTCGACGCCCGGAAGAGAAGGCGAGGCAATGTGTCAGCCCCCATAGAGCTGGCCAGGTTGGGCTGCTGGTGCCTCGTTCTAAGTTATTTCATAATGTGCTAGTATGCGATGCATACTAGCACATTATGCCATTGTCTTGCAGGTTTTTTTTTTTTTCTTCCGTGGTTTACTACCAATTTAATTTGCACTGGAACTGTTAAAATCTAATCTGAAGTTGCTGATGTGTTAAAACAGATGAGATGATATATTTCTTGGCAAATTGACCAATTAACATTTTGGTGAATAGCCTTTTACATATACTATACTATAGTACACCCCCCTCTTTTATTACACAATCCCATGCTTGTTTTAGTTTCCCCTTGACAGTAGTGTTCTGATCTGAACACCCTTCACAATGGTATCTTCTCCCCCCACCTTCATAGCACCTGAGCACACCTGTGTCCTCTGCCCTCCCCCTTTGCATCCTAACCCCCCTGCAACTCGACCCTCCTTCACATCACAGCCTCGGCACCTCTGGCCCCCTTCACATTACACAGCCCCCTGCATCTCTGGCCCCCATCACATTACACATCCCCCTGCATCTCTGACCCCCTTCACATTACACAGTCCCCTGCATCTCTGGCCCCCTTCACATCACAGCCTCGGCACCTCTGGCCCCCTTCACATTACACAGCCTCTGCATCTCTGGCCCCCTTCACATTACACAGCCCCCTGCATCTCTGACCCCCTTCACATTACACAGTCTCTGCATCTCTGACCCCCTTCACATTACACAGCCTCTGCATCTCTGACCCCCTTCACATTACACAGCCCCCTGCATATTTGGCCCCCTTCACATTACACAGCCCCCTGCATCTCTGACCCCCTTCACATTACACAGCCCCCTGCATATTTGGCCCCCTTCACATTACACAGCCCCCTGCATATTTGGCCCCCTTCACATTACACAGCCCCCTGCATCTCTGACCCCCTTCACATTACACAGCCCCCTGCATCTCTGACCCCCTTCACATTACACAGCCTCTGCATCTCTGACCCCTTCACATTACACAGCCTCTGCATCTCTGGCCCCCTTCACATTACACAGCCCCCTGCATCTCTGACCCCCTTCACATTACACAGCCCCCTGCATCTCTGACCCCCTTCACATTACACAGCCCCCTGCATCTCTGACCCCCTTCACATTACACAGCCCCCTGCATCTCTGACCCCCTTCACATTACACAGCCTCTGCATCTCTGACCCCCTTCACATTACATAGCCCCCTGCACCTCAGGCCCCCTTCACATTACACAGCCCCCTGCATCTCTGACCCCCTTCACATTACACAGCCCCCTGCATCTCTGACCCCCTTCACATTAAACAGCCTCTGCATCTCTGACCCCCTTCACATTACATAGCCCCCTGCACCTCAGGCCCCCTTCACATTACACAGCCCCCTGCATCTCTGACCCCCTTCACATTACACAGCCCCCTGCATCTCTGACCCCCTTCACATTACACAGCCTCTGCATCTCTGACCCCCTTCACATTACACAGCCCCCTGCATCTCTGACCCCCTTCACATTACACAGCCCCCTGCATCTCTGACCCCCTTCACATTACACAGCCTCTGCATCTCTGACCCCCTTCACATTACACAGCCCCCTGCATCTCTGACCCCCTTCACATTACACAGCCTCTGCATCTCTGACCCCTTCACATTACACAGCCTCTGCATCTCTGACCCCCTTCACATTACACAGCCCCCTGCATCTCTGACCCCCTTCACATTACACAGCCTCTGCATCTCTGACCCCCTTCACATTACATAGCCCCCTGCACCTCAGGCCCCCTTCACATTACACAGCCCCCTGCATCTCTGACCCCCTTCACATTACACAGCCCCCTGCATCTCTGACCCCCTTCACATTACACAGCCTCTGCATCTCTGACCCCCTTCACATTACATAGCCCCCTGCACCTCAGGCCCCCTTCACATTACACAGCCCCCTGCATATTTGGCCCCCTTCACATTACACAGCCTCTGCACCTTTGACACTTTCACATCCCCCCTGCAGCGCTGCCCCGTCCTACCTTATTTGGGCACACAGAGCCGGAGACACAGCAGCACTGAATAATGGGTGGGAGCAGGAGGTGCTGAAGTTAACCAGCAGTTGATTGGTTGCTAGGGCCGCATAGCAACCAATCACCTGCTGTTTAACTTGTGAAGTTATTTTCAGCAGCTCTGCGATAGTGACAGCGGCAGAGGGAGGCAGACAGAACCGGCACCTAAATGGCTGGATTGTGGCGTTCCAGATGGCACAGTGACTTGGTCCACATCTGGCCCACAGTCCACCATTTAGTGATGCCTGCTTTAAATGTTAAAGAGGAGGGCCAGTCAAAAAAAATAAAATAAAAGTCAGCAGCTACAAATACTGCAGCTGCTGACTTTTAATTGGACACTTACCTGTCCCTGGGTCCAGCGATGCGAGGGATCGAAGCCCCGCTCGTCTCCCCCTCCGTTCAGTGGCGCCGGCATTGCAACTGTGGGCGCCGCACGCCATGATTGGCCGCTCAGTCACCTGGGACCTGTAATGGATCCCAGATGATTGACAGGAGGGAGGGAGCAGAGTGGAGCCCTTCCTGTGCCGAGGGGGAAGTGATGTCACCAGCCCAGGCACTGGAAGAGGCAGACTACGAGGGACCCCCTAGCAACAGGCATTTAGAGGTAAGTTAAAAAAAATATCCAAATGTTTTTTTTAATTTTTTTTAGGCACAATCATGACTTTTTCTTTTTTTTTAGGGTGGAACACCACTTTAAATAGAAGTTTATCATTATACATCCTTTGTCTTTGTGTTAGGTACTCACCAGAATGTCGATAGGATGTAATTGGAGCTGATCGCTCTACAGATGATGTTGCTCAATCTGGAAAACATGTATGTAAAGAAAAACGTAAGTCTCACATGCATAGTCATAAAAAATAATAGTGAGCTTGAAACAACCATATAACTGCAATATATAATGATATATTTCATTTTACTCACCACCAGCTCTTTGATGTGGACCCCTGCTGCTGACTCCAGGGACATCCTCTGCCAGAAGGCCAAGGCCATCTCTCAGCTTTGCCTCCCACTCTTGTAATTCAACAGGCTTTCCCCTAATATGCTCTCCCCGTAGACGCTTCTTCAGCTTTTTGATGACTGCCGCCCGACAATTATAGAATCTGCACATGAAAAATAAACATTATTAGTTACATAAAATAGAAACCAAACTGATTTATTTTTTTGAAAAGCAACCTGTCGTTTCACACAGTGATGGTTTTATACGTTACAATATTTCCATGTATGTTAATGTTCTCTTCTGTATGTGGCTGTGCCAAATAAATAGTTTTGTAAAGTAGAACTGTTACTTTTTATTGACTATTACACTGTGTATTTTTTACAAATGTGTGTTCTAAGAGTGAAAGAATATTGGAATAATTACCAGTGTCTGACACCAGTGGTGGGCCTGCAAAACTTGGAGACCACATTCACGGAGTCCCGGACTTGTCCCCAGCCTGCTGCCTTCTCGGATGTTGGCACGGTTTGGCAGAAGAGTGTCACTTTTTCTATTAGAACTGCAGCAACCAATGCAGCATTCTCCTCTTGGGTAAATACAGGCCCCCTTGATCTTTGTCATTGCTTTGGTGGGGTTGCTGCATGTCCAAGTCCGCACTCCCTGATGTAGTGGGGGACACATGTCTCCGTTTTTGGCCATGCTTCCGCTCCACTCCACCTCCACACTCTCTTCCAGGCCTTGGCTCCACTACACGCCTCCATTCACCTCCACTCCTCTCCCCTCCACTCCACCTCTCCCCTCCACTCCTCCTCTCCCCAACAATACTCTCCCCTCCATGCCTCTCCTCCCCTCCACTCCTCCTCTCCTCAACAATACTCTCCCCTCTACGCCTCTCCTCCCCTCTATGCCTCTCCCCTCCACGCCTCTTCTCCCCTCCATCTTTCCCTCTACGCCTCCCGTCCCCTCCTCTTCTCTCCTCCCCTCCACGCCTCTCTTCCCTGCCTCGCCCCTCACCTCCATGCCTCCCCTCCCCTCCACACCTCCCCTCCCCTCCCCTCCACGCCTCTCCTCCCTTACACGCCTCCTCTCCCCTCCACGCCTCCTCTCCCATGAGTCCCCTCCTCCACTCCTCCACTCCCCTCCACTCGCAGTCACGGCAACAACTCTCATACCGACACACTCACTAACACCAACATTCTCACTCCCAGACATTCTAATTGCAACAACAAAACTACCAAACCACACAAAAACAACTACAAAAACAACTATCTCACTCTCTGCTCTCTGCTCCTCCCAGCTCCCAAACCTCACCACACCAATGCACCCACAGTACACCCTCTCAAAATGGTGTACAGGGGCGGAGGCTATAGCTGGCTAGCCACGTGTTGAAAACTAAACTAAAATACGAGATTGCGAAACATTACAAATGACCGCGATGTATTTACGAATGTACGAATCCATTCGAAGCACGCTAGTAGACTCGAATCAACGAAAACAAAACAATGTTACGAAACTACGAATCAACGGGAAAGGCAATCTCACAAAAGTAACAATTACTAAATTACGAGAAGTGTACCGAATAAACAAAAATGATTATCTAACAAAATTACGAATTTCGAATCAAAGAAAATTAGACAGAATTACGAATCATTAAGTATCAACGAAAATACAAACGACTCCGGATCAAACCGCGTCTTATGAAATTACGAATTGCTAGACTAACGGAATTATGAATTATATCGTTTAAAGTTTAACGAAAATACAACTGTCACGAAAATACGAACGAGTCCGAATATGAACCCTCGCGTATTATGAAATTATGAATCGTTACGAATCCACGGAAACAAGACGAAACGAAACTAAACTAAACAAATTTTTTGTTGTGCACATGTCTAGTTTGAATAGTTGAATGTTTGTTTTAATAAACAATCAATCTGTACAAAGTCCCTTGCATAGAGGTTTCCTTTAATAAAATTGGCTAAAGTTTGTCTTTTTCAAGGAATAGAATGCAAAATTCCAAAATGTTTTGGCCCAGTCTTTTTCGGTAGTTTAGTTTTAGAGTTGGTCATTTTTCATTTCCCCGTTTTCCAACATAATTTTCTTTTGAACCGTTCGTTCTCTCATGCTCCTATCTGATGTTCACTTGAGTTCTTTCTCTTGATCTCACTTAGACGTTTTACCACACTCTCCCTCTATCCAACATGGTGTTGATTAGACACATTAATAAAACTTTACTCGGGTTCTTAAATTATCTCCCCCCAAGAGTCCAAATGGAACATTCATCGGCAACCCCAAGACCTCAGGTTAATACAGCAGTCACACCATATGTGCCAAATCCTGAAGATCCAGGGAGAGTTCAGGAACCATCTGTAGAAGACTCCACAACATTGTAATGTTTAATGAAGACTCGTACAACCTCATCCCCATAAGGGACTTATTGGCTGAAGGACAGTCAAGGACTGCCATGGTTTCACCATGTGTGTCTGAAGAAGCTTCCGGTTCCTCACAATGCACATGGCCCACAGTGGAGGAAATAGTGCAGGAAGAAGAGGATACAGGAGATGATATACCAGAGGTTTATGGGGTTTCACGGTAATTATAAAATTGTGTTTACAATTTTATCTGCATCAATTCAAACTCTCCATTCTTCTGCATTTCTAATGTTTTTCTAATAAAGGATTCAATATACAAACTGGACCTCGAAGACACGATTACACATGAGAAAAGGAGGACTCTATGAAAGGCATTCTTTGAAAGCACCAATGCTCAAGGAGTTTGCAACATATTTGAATGAAACTTTGGAGATGGAGAACTATAAACAGGAGGTATGAAAGCAGTACTGTACTAGATTTGGTTACTAAACTGTTAATGGATCAAAATAAAAACATTTAGCCTAGGTTCAGACTAGTGCGATGCAGGAACCAGCGCCGGTTCCCACATCTCTCCCGCAGGCAGGTCACACCGCCCTCTGCCAACCGCTGTGGGTGTCATTACAATGTTAATCACACCCCCAGAATGGTTCACAGATTGCAGTGCGAACTTTGAACTCACACAGGAATCGGACTGCTGAGAACACCCATGTGATCCGATTCCAGTGCGGGGAAAACACAAGTCCCTGCGCCATTTTCTGTGCAAATCCAATGCATACAGTTAATGCATGCGAATACAACTGTATGGCTGAACTCGCATTGCTCAGACATCGCATGTGATCGGCACCTACGGTGCGGGTATGAATCGCATGCGATGTCTGAGATCACACTAGTCTGAACCTAGGCTTAAATGCTGAAGAGGTCTTTCCAGGGGAGTGCCTTAGAGTGTGGCTCCACCTACTGGAGACAGAAAAACACGATGTTCACAAGCTCAGAACAGAAGCCCCTTTCCTTCAGGCATTTCTTGTGTAGGGTTTCTTGAGGACCCAGTGGTGAGTGAAGGCGGGGTCTGTTTGGGACGTCAGTTTACACATGGGGGTGTTACATAATGGACTGACCCAATGTCCTTGCTTGAAATTCCAATTCTGCATCTGACCAATGTTGTTCCGTCAGAATTGGTGACCCATCAAATTATGTAATGGAAGGAACGTTCCATCAGATGAATACTTACTGCACATTTGTAGCAGGTTTGATAATGTGACAGAACACCTGCAGTCACAAGGTGGCAGCGGACATTTTACTACACCCAGCTAAGTCTTGAATTTCAGTCATTTTAGCAATAAACTTAGTGGATATAAATGTAGTATGTTGAAATCTGTGATGCTGTTTTGAAAATAGCTGGATGCCAGCAGTAGGAAGCTGGAAGAGGCCATGATGGTACACCCCGCACTGGTCATCACTAAACCTTTAGACTGAAAATATAACCTGAAAACAGCATGGCAAATCTCCATATACTATATTGAGTCATATATACTCACTTTATTTGTTAAAGGACTGAAATTCAAGACGTAGCTGGGTGTAGCAAGATGTCCACTGTTGCTTTATGACTGCAGGTGTTCTTTCAGATTAGCAAACCTGCTCATGCACAATAAGTATTCAGCTGACGGAATGTCACTCCCATTACCTAATTTGACAGGTTGCTAATTCTGATGGAACACTGGCTCTAACAGTGAGAATCGAGCAAACCCTGCCCATCGCTTGGTTCTCAGAGCTCCCTGAGCAGAGAGCTGGTGACTGTCAGTCGCTGCTCTCTGCTCTGCCCCCTCCTCGCTCACTTTAGTGCTGGGCTGTGGAGGGGGCAGGAGCAGCCGGCTCAGGTTCTCGGTGGCTCACTGGGAGCCTGAGCCGGGTGCTGGTCCAGGCATGTGGGCTGATCCCGACCATATGGTCATGACCCTTCCCGAGCATGGACTGGCTCTGTGACATCAGCCGACAGCGGGCTTCAGCCCTCTGAAAATGGTTCACAGGAGTGCAGAATGAACTGTGATCCACAGGAGAAGTACAGCCAAATGAGCTTCGGCTGTACTTCTCCTTGAATATGCCAGACAGATTTTCCTCTAAACTTATCAATCTGCTTCTCTGTGCCAACACTGCAGTACACCCTTCATCCAATTTATAATCAATTATGTTTTGTTTTCCCCCTAGGTTGAGGATGTGGCCAGATTCTTATATTTTATGAATCTAAAATATGTCCTAAGGACATAGGAAAAGTAAATACATTTTTTATCTCTTTGAAACGTCACCTTAAGAACCGGACCATAAGTGGCTACTTGAAGCACGTGAGACGCTTTGCAATCAGTTAAAGGGAACTAATCTCTCTGTGAAAGATCCTGAACTTTTTCAACATTGTACATTTTTTTTATGAACATCACCAACGATATACAAAATAGGATAATGAAGCTCGTATCTCGTGAGAATGTCGGTAAAAGGTCATCTAATCTTTGGTTGTGCCGATTATTCTGACTTTGTCATTTCTTAGAACTTCCTGCAATACTGTACCCTTCACATCAATTACAGGTTTGAAACCTTGATGACTGCCTCCAAAACTCCAACCGAATGCCGCTGGAGGTAGCAAAGGAGTCCTTTCTGGAAGCTAATCGGGAAAGACCAAAATAAATAGAATTTGGAAGTGAGCACCAAGTGTGATATTATATATTACCTGGAAGCAGTTCTGGTGCTTAAGCATCTTCAGAGACCAGGGGAGGTTAAGAACATGACAGTAAGTAAAAAAAAGTTACATAGTAGGTAAGGCTGAATAAAGACAAAAGGCCATCCAGGTTAACCTGCACATGTGTCAGTGTCTATATTTCCCATATCCCTGTATGTTGTGTTCTTTAAGATGCACATCCAAGAGTCTCATAAAAATATCCACACTCCCCGCAGCCACCACTAATTGTGGAAGAGATCCACGTCCTCACTGCCCTGACAGTGAAAAAAAACCTGCACAATTTAAGGTTAAACCGCTTCTCCTCCAATCTCATTGTGTGTCCTCTTACACTTCCTGAGACTGAATTGTTTTTCTATATGCTGGGATCACCATTGAGGTCTTTGTAAATCGCTATCATATCTCTTCTCAAGCGTTGTTTCTCCAGCGAGAAAAGATTTGGGGTTTGCAGTTGTTCCTCGTAATCGAGGTCCCCCAGTCCCCTTATTAGTTTTGTTGCCCTTCTTTGGACTCTCTCCAGTTCCAGCACATCCTTCCTGAGGACTGGTGACCAGAACTGGACAGAATACTCCACATGTGGTCTAACCAGAGTTTTATTAAGTGGCGCTATTAATTTATTTTTTTATGAATGCTAATATTTTGCCGGCTTTGGTAGCTGCAGCTTGGCATTGCATGCTATTGCTCAATCTGTCTTCTACTGGGACCACCAGATCTTTCTCCATCCTTGATTCCCCTAGGGAGTAGTTTGCATTCATATTTTTTTGCCCCCCCCCCAAGTGCATTACTTTACATTTTTTCCACATTAAACCTCATTTGCTATGTATTTGCCCACTCCGTTATTTTTTTTAGGTCTTGCTGTAAAATTTCTATATTCTGATAAGTTATTGACCTGCTTATTTTTGTGTCCTTAAACTGAGATTGAGCTATTTATCCCATTCTCTATCATTTACGAATAAATAGAATAGAATTGGTCCCAAGACAGAGCCTTGGGGTACCTCACTTACCGCTCCAGACCATTCTGAATACACTTTATTTATTGCCACCCTTTGGACACACCACTGTAACCAGTTTTTGACCTAAGAACAAACGTGGCACACGAAGAACAAACATAGTCCACGCCTTTCAGACCTCAGCTTTTAGATTAAGCGCTTATAGGGAACTGTATTGAATGCCTTTGCAAAATCCAGATACACCAAATCCACAGGTCTTCCCCAGTCTAGATGGCAGCTCACTTCCTCGTAGAATGTTCACAGATTGGTCTGGCAAGAACAACCTTCAGTAAACCCATGCTGATGATGACTACTGAAGATTTTTCCTCAGTACATTTTTGGATATAGTCCCTTATCATCCCTTCCAATTTACCAGTGATTGATGTTAGACTAACTGGCCTATAGTTCCCAGGGATTTGTCTCTGTCCTTTTTTGAATATTGGAACATTGTCTTTTCTCCAATCAGCTGGTACCAATCCTATCCAAAGATTAGGGACAATGGTTTGGCTATAACCCGACTGAGTTCTCTGAGGACTCTCGGGTGTAAGCCATCTGGTCCTGGTGATTTATTTGTATTAAGTTTATCTCGTCTTTCCTTCACTCTGGCCTCTGCTAGCCACAAGGGTACATCCTGTGATGTTTCACCAACACTACTTCCCCAGTCGGTATATCCCCTCCTTGTGCTGTGTAAAAACTGAGGAGAAGGCATTTAGTACAATCTCTGGGTCATCCGTAACCATCCTCCCTTCCTCATCATTTATTTGGGCAATATGCTCCGATTTTGCATTTTTACTGTTAATCTATCCAAAAAAATCCTTTGGATTTTTTGTGTCTCTCCTAATCCTTTTTTTGCCACATTTATTGTGTTCTTGCACCTCCTTATTGCATTCCTTATAGTGTTTGTATGGTGACAATGACACATCCCCTTTATATTGTTTAAAGACTTTTTTTTTTCTCTTTTAATGAGGCTTTTTACATTATGGTTTAGCCATCCTGGTTTAACCTTCACTCTTCTATATTGAATGCACTGTGTGATACCTTTTTGTTTTATAGGCTCCTAAAACATTCCCATGTTTCTTCCATGTTCAATGTTCCCAGGATTTGGTCCTGATTAATGTCATGTAGTAAAGACCACAGTTCAGAAAAAATTGCTCTTTTGAAATTTAGTGTTCTTCTGCTACCCTCGTGCCTACTTTTTCTATGTTTTACATGAAATGAGATCGTCCTACGATCGCTAGATCCCAAAATGTAAGAAATTGTGACTGCAGAAGATGTCTCTGTGTGTTTTATCTTTATTTTGTACTCCTAGGTTTACGAGAGGGAGAAGCGAGTGCACCACAGATACGTCACTTCCGAAAACACGGCCTCTTATCCAATCATGTTTGTGCCGCTTTGGTTGAGGAGATATTGTGCGTTATAGTTGCTGTAACCCCGCCCATTTTGCACCCCATGTTCCTGAATTTTAAAAACAAATGCGCCATTCGTTTGTGCCACGTTTGTGCTGGTTTGTGCCGCAAAAATAAACGTTTGTGCCGCTTTGGTTGCGGAGATATTGTGCGTTATAGTTGCTGTAACCCCGCCCATTTTGCACCCCATGTTCCTGAATTTTAAAAACAAACGTGCCATTTGTTTGTGCCGCGTTTGTGCTGGTTTGTGCCGCAAAAATAAACATTTGTGCCACTTTGGTTGCAGAGATATTGTGCGTTATATGTTGTCAAACCACATTGACTTTACACCTTGTTATTAAAGCTTACATACAGAACCTAAACTCAGCTTGGGTTTCCTTAATGTAAAGCTCCTCCCACTGTACTGGCGCTGCACTTCATATTGTACCCTGAAAAAGGCACCTCTGCCGGGTTAGCCCCCCCATATCAAAATTTTTGAAAAAATCTTATGCAGTTTGTTAGATCTTTGTTAGATCAGGTTAGATCAACCGTTGTTTGCGTTAGATCTCACACAGAAGAAGCGATATTAACAGTTATTTGCTGGGGGGGCTAACTCGTCATCAGCCCCCCCTTATCAAAAAATTGACCAAACAGTTAGCTATTTTGGAAGCAATTTGTTAGATCCGGTATGATCAAGTGTTTTTAACGTTAGATCTCACATAATTAGAGACTGATTAAGTGATTAATGTGGGGGGGGCTGGCCCCTCCTTATTAAATTTTCGGCCCAAAAATCATTCAGGCTAATAGATATTCGTTAGATCCGGTAAGATCGAGTGTTTTTAACGTTAGATCTCACATCATTTCAGAGATATTCCACATCAAAATAGAGATATTAGGTGGTACATATGGACGGGCTGGCCCCCCCTTATCAAATTTTCTGGCCAAAAATCATTCAGGCTAATAGATATTCGTTAGATCCGGTAAGATCAAGAGGTTTTAACGTAAGATCTCACATCATTTCAGAGATTTCATATTCTTTGCCAATAACAACATCCAAGTTAGTAGATAATTGTTAGATGAAGTTATTATTGCATTAAACCTAGCATGCACATGGCAGAAATCAGTAATAATCGCAATGTAAGTAGGGATAAAAGCTTGTTGCAGTTTGATCAGTGAGATGTTTTATTTAATCTATGATAAATACATAACAGTTCGTTATTTTATATGAGAAGTTAGGCCCCTGTGGCAGTAGCTTAAAATTAATAAATTTTGGCATCGCTGCTCTAAATTGTGGGCACAACTGGAACAGGCCCAGACTGACATTCTGCTGCCAGGGGCTCTGTGGTGCTATGACCAACTACCGCCTGTGCTGAAGTCACAACCCATAATGGGTACGACACTCCGCATATGCTCCCAGGTCAGCACACAGAACCGGCTTTCTTCCCTGATTCCCCATTGCTCCCTATCATAGAAAAAACGTGGTTCCTCCCTGGTCTGGAACCGCAAATGTTTCGGACCCTAAGCCAAACAGGTAGGGTCCAGGCATCCCACTTCCTAACGGGAGGCCAATGGCCTTCCACAGTAGTGCTAATGAGCCCTTCAAACTTTACTTGTGGACAGCGCTACAATTACAACACTTTCTCAATACTTTGCCTAATCCACAGGGATTTAATCGTCCCCTGACGTCCTTTGAAGCATACTGTTCCAAAGAGGGTTCCCTTCCACAGGCTCTATCCAAAACATACGCCCTCTTGAACTGTCCGGCTGAACAACCACACTTACCGTTCTTGAACAAATGGGAAAGTAAGCTGGGGCGTACATTTACATCTGCTCAGATACAACATGTCCTCAGATTTTCGTTGAAATCATCGGTTTGTACAAAAATTAAAGAGACCAACTATAAACTGTTAACAAGGTGGTACCTCACCCTGCAACTACTGACCAATGTTGGAGATGCCAGGGGGATGGAGGAACACTACTTCACATATTTTGGTCGTGCCCTAAATTGATCCACTTCTGGGAGACAGATAAACCACGCAAAAATTTATGGAATACAAGGTTCCTGGTGATCCAGCTTTTTCCTGCTACATGTCTCCTCCATCTGAGCCAAACTCTATAAAAACTCCATTCCAAATGAGATGGAAGATCTAGTACTCACTGCACAACACCAACAGGAAAAATACTCTAACACTTGGGGACTATGGAACCAGTTTGTCGTTTCCGCAGAGGGTACTGCCCTTCTTGGGACTTAATGTCACAGATAAGTTCCGGAGCCCGTTCACCATAGTTATCCTGAACCAATGCCATTTCACCCCCCCAGCCTTACCTCCCCCCCCCCCCTTCTCTCCTCTTACCTTTTCCATCCTTTTTTCCTTAGCTTCTTTGATTATTGAAAATGAGAAAATAGTTTTGGGAGACAGCGGGTCTTGCTCCACAGCCCATTTTCCATCTTTAATAAAAACTGATAGGCCAGGAGGTGAGCAGCTTTTTGAGCAGTGTGCCGAAAAATGTTTTCAAAGAAATTGAGCGTGCCGATTTGATAACAAAAAAGTCAACTTCACAATCTCAATCACGAAAAGGATTTTTTATAAAGTAAATGCTGTAAACTACTTTAGTAGTGAGAAATTAACATCCTGCACTCTCACGCCTCAGATCAACCCCAATTCATACACCTTCACACCTCAGATCACTGTATCACCTGCAAATCTGCCCCACCACTGTACCCCCCTGCTCAACTGCCCCACCACTGTAACCCCCTGCAAATCTGCCCCACCACCGTACCCCCATGCTCTTCTGTCTCACTGCAGAACCATCTTCTCATCTGTCCTAACACTGAACTTATCTGCTCATCTGCCCCACCACTGTAACCCCCTTTCTCATCTGTCCCACCTCTCTAACCCCCTTTCTCATCTGCCCCACCACTGTAAACCCCTTTCTCATCTGCCCCACCACTGTATCTCCCGCACATCTGTCCCACCTCTGTTCCCCCTGCTCATCTTCCCCACCTCTGTAACCCCCTTTCTCATCTGCCCCACCACTGTAACCCCCTTTCTCATCTGCCCCACCTCTGTAACCCCCTTTCTCATCTGCCCCACCACTGAAACCCCCTTTCTCATCTGCCCCACCACTGAAACCCCCTTTCTCATCTGCCCCACCTCTGTAACCCCCTTTCTCATCTGCCCCACCTCTGTAACCCCCTTTCTCATCTGCCCCACCTCTGTAACCCCCTTTCTCATCTGCCCCACCACTGTAACCCCCTTTCTCATCTGCCCCACCACTGTAACCCCCTTTCTCTTCTGCCCCATCACTGTACCTCCTGCACATCTGTCTCACCTCTGTTCCCCCTGCTCTTCTGCCCCACCGCTGTAACCCCCTGCTCATCTGTACCACTAATGTACCTCCTTTCTCCTCTGCCCCGCCACTGTACCCCCCTGTACATCTGCCCCACCTCTGTTCTCCCTGCTCTTCTGCCCAACCACTGTAACCCCCTGCTCATCTGTCCACCAATGCACCTCCTTTCACATCTGCCCCACCGCTGTACCCCCCTGCTCTTCTGTCCCACCGCTAAACCCCCTTCTCATCTGCCCCATCACTGAACCCCTCCTGCTCATTTTCCCACCACTGTAACCCCCTTCTCATCTGGCCCAACACTAAACCCCTCCCCCGCTCATCTGCCCCATCACTGTACCCCCCTGCTTTTCTGTCCCACTGCTGAACCCCCTTCGCATCCCTCCCACCACTGCACCTTCTGCACATCTGCACCACCACTGTACCCCCTTGCTCTTCTGCCCCACCACTGTAACCCCCCTGCTCATCTACCCCATCAATGTACCATTTTTCTCATCTGCCCCACCACTGTACCTCTCTGCACATTTGCTCCACCGCCATATTCCCATGCTCTTCTGTCTACTACTGAATCACCTTCTCATCTGCCCTACCACTGTAACCCGCTTTTTCATCTGCCTTACTAATGTACCTCCTGCACATCTGTTTCACCTCTGTACCCCCTGCTCTTCTGCCCCACCTATGTTCCCCCTGTTCTCCTGCCCCACCACTGTAACCTCCTGCTCATCTGTCCCACCAATACACCTCCTTTCACATTTGCCCCACTGTTCTACCCCCTCTGCTTTTCTGTCCCACCACTGAACCTCCTTCTCATCTGCACCAAAACTGAACCCCCCCTACACATCTGCCCCACGGCTGTACCCTCCTGTTCTTCTGTCCCACATCTAAACCCCTCCTGCTCATTTTTCCCACCACTATACCCTCTTCTCATCTATGATATGTGTGATATGCAGAGTGGTAAAAGGAAGCAGAGATGAGACACATCTACTTGTCCTGGCACACTCATCCTGCTGATTCACCTCTTGCAACCAGCCCACGTGTTTGTATGTGATGTATGTGATGTATGGGATGTATGTGATGTGTGGGATGTGTGGGATGTATGGGATGTATGTGATGTCACATACGAGCATCTGGAATGGATGTGCAATGATGAGCTCAGGTCAGGGGTATTTTCTGAAAGCAGTGGGCTTGTGTGCAGGATCATAAGTTGGGCCCCCGCAGCTGAGGAAAAGTTTTTGCGCCGCAGCAAAAGTTGGGTGTGATTTTCATTGCGCTGAATATAAGGGGGGGGCAGCCCGTCCATATGTACCACCTAATATCTCTATTTTGATGTGGAATATCTCTGAAATGATGTGAGATCTAACGTTAAAAACACTCGATCTTACTGGATCTAACGAATATCTATTAGCTTGAATGATTTTTGGCCCGAAAATTTGATAAGGAGGGGCCAGCCCCCCCCACATTAATCACTTAATCAGTCTCTAATTATGTGAGATCTAACGTTAAAAACACTTGATCATACCGGATCTAACAAATTGCTTCCAAAATAGCTAACTGTTTGGTCAATTTTTTGATAAGGGGGGGCTGATGACGAGTTAGCCCCCCCAGCAAATAACTGTTAATATCGCTTCTTCTGTGTGAGATCTAACGCAAACAACGGTTGATCTAACCTGATCTAACAAAGATCTAACAAACTGCATAAGATTTTTTCAAAAATTTTGATATGGGGGGACTAACCCGGCAGAGGTGCCTTTTTCAGGGTACAAATTGAAGTGCAGTGCCAGTACAGTGGGAGGAGCTTTACATTAAGGAAACCCAAGCTGAGTTTAGGTTCTGTATGTAAGCTTTAATAACAAGGTGTAAAGTCAATGTGGTTTGACAACATATAACGCACAATATCTCAGCAACCAAAGCTGCACAAACGTTTATTTTTGCGACACAAACCAGCATAAACCCGGCACAAACAAATGGCGCGTTTGTTTTTAAAATTCAGGAACATGGGGTGCAATGTGGGCGGGGTTGCAGCAACTATAACGCACAATATCTCCGCAACCAAAGCGGCACAAACGTTTATTTTTGCGGCACAAACCAGCACAAACGCGGCACAAACGAATGGCACGTTTGTTTTTAAAATTCAGGAACATGGGGTGCAAAATGGGCGGGGTTACAGCAACTATAAAGCACAATATCTCCGCAACCAAAGCGGCACAAACTTTTATTTTTGCGGCACAAACCAGCACAAACGCGGCACAAACGAATGGCACGTTTGTTTTAAAAATTCAGGAACATGGGGTGCAAAATGGGCGGGGTTACAGCAACTATAACACACAATATCTCCGCAACCAAAGCCGCACAAACTTTTATTTTTGCGGCACAAACCAGCACAAACGTGGCACAAACGAATGGCACGTTTGTTTTTAAAATTCAGGAACATGGGGTGCAAAATGGGCGGGGTTACAGCAACTATAACGCACAATATCACCGCAACCAAAGCGGCACAAACGTTTATTTTTGCGTCACAAACCAGCACAAACGCGGCACAAGCGAATGGCGCGTTTGTTTTTAAAATTCCGGAACATGGGGTGCAAAATGGGCGGGGTTACAGCAACTATAACGCACAATATCTCCGCAACCAAAGCGGCACAAACGTTTATTTTTGCAGCACAAACCAGCACAAACGCGGCACAAACGAATGGCGCTTTGTTTTTAAAATTCAGGAACATGGGGTGCGAAGTGGGCGGGGCTTGCATTAAATTGAATGTTTAATATCTCAGAAACCGAACCGGCACAAACGCTCATTTTTGTGGCACAAATCAGCACAAACACGGCACAAACGAATGGTATATATTTATTCAGGTTTTACAAACATGGGGTGCCAACTTCACACAGCTTGTATAAAGATATGTGGGGGGAATCAGAAGTGAGAGATCTGCCCAGAGACATCACAAGGTGGATGATCTGATTGGTGATTGGTGGAATACTCATCCAATAGGAGGAAGCAGAGGACAGGAAACATGAGTGATTTATTTATAAAGCTGCAGGTTCCGGGGCCGTCATCTTCATCCTAAACCTCACTTCACTACCTAGTGTGTCACTGACCAGGAACAAGCATGCAGGAGGTCAGATTGTTCAGCCTTCACTGGCTGCATGCTTGTTCTGGGTCAGTGACACACTACATAGTGTAGCCAACATTGAGGTGACAGCCCTGGAGGCACTCTTTTAAAGTGTATCTATAGGCAAACATATTTATGTTTCAGTTTTATGTGTGGTGATTGTTTGGGACCCCTGTCAGGTATTTACTGCTATCAAGTACTACATTAGAGCGATTTCCCCTCACTTCCTGTCCCTTTGACGACATTTCACCAGACAGGAAGTGAGAAGAACTCTCCAACAGCAACACAGACAGAAATAAAAATCCTTTTCTTTAGTAGAGTAGGGGAAGGATTAGAACCCCTGTCAGATCTTTATTTCTGTCTGTGTCCCTGGTGTAGATTTTCTTTCATTTCCTGTCTCATAAAACGTTGTCACCAGGACAGGAAGTAAGGGGAAATCTCTCTAATGGAGCCCTGGATAGCAGTAAAAACCTGACAGGGGTTCTAATCCTCCCCCACTCCTTCCAAATCTAGAACAATAGGATTTGTCTAGACACACACTTTAATATCCACAATGAGAATTCCTACATTTCTGTCCTCACAGGTTGTTTTACATGACCAATCCATGGATCTGTGATTGCTCCTCCCCCTCACTGTGATTGGCTGTGATGATTGTCACTATGAATACAGCTAGTGCTAGTCTTATTCCTATTGGTTATGATGTAGAGGGGGCGGGGATTGTGGACAGGTGACGGGGGTATACAGTCTTAGGAAGTGGAAATCCTCGGCTCTGTATATGGGAATATTAATCAATGATTGGATATAGATAGAATGATGGGATGGATTGGACGATGACTACAAACACCATTAAACCCTTCAGTCCCGGCAGCCA
Organism: Aquarana catesbeiana; assembly: GCF_042186555.1. NCBI lineage: Eukaryota > Metazoa > Chordata > Amphibia > Anura > Ranidae > Aquarana > Aquarana catesbeiana. The sequence continues at coordinate 981,731,906 of NC_133324.1, read as the reverse complement.
AGCAATCATTCCATTTCCTCTATGGCCCTATTCATCTGATAAAGAGAAATAATTTTCATATGATTTACTAATGATGAAATGACATGACTAAGTGCTTATATGCTAATGTTAGGTTCTTTATATAATAACAGGTTCTCTGTCTAGAATGACTTTACAGAATGATTTTATTAGAACAAATTGTTGTTCTCCGGATCCTTGGAAGATCTTGTTGGGGAACATAGAGACAGTTGGTCTTCTTCTTCTACAATGAGGGATTTGGGAGTCTGGAGGTGGGACAAGCTGATAAGGTGTTCAGAGATGACAGAAATGAATGTCTCTTGTAATGAATGATGTGCTGCTTGTACAAATTCTTCAGTGAATGATTCCATCTGTAAAATGTTGATGTTTGGGACGGTCCTCCATGACAACTGTCCAGGATTGGAGGGTAAAAGCCTCCCGATTGATGAAGAGGTCAGATCCTTGGTCCATCTGCCATGTCTAATGCCGCGTACACACGGTCGGACTTTTCGTCTACAAAAGTACGACGGACACCGACGGACTAAAGCTGGCTGACAGTCCGATCGTGTGTGGGCTTCCCCGGACTTTCAGCGGACTTTTCCAGCCTCAAATCTGACGGACTTTAGATTTGAAACATGCTTCAAATCTTTACATCGTAACTACGCCAGACCCAGAAATCCGCTTGTCTGTGTGCTAGTCCGACGGACAAAAACCCACGCTAGGGCAGCTATTGGCTACTCGCTATCAACTTCCTTATTTTAGTCCGGTGTACGTCATCACGTACGAATCCGTCGGACTTTTGTGTGATCGTATGTAGGCAAGTCCGTTCATAAGAAAGTCTGCCGCAAGTCTGCCAAAAGTCCGCCAAAAGTCCGTCGAAAGTCTGTCGGACAGGCTGTCGGACTTTTGTAGACAAAAAGTCCGACCGTGTGTACGCGGCATAAGGATCTCCGCACATCTTCATCTCTCTACTTTCTAATCTTTACTTTTACTTTGTAACTCTTCATATAAATAAACTTTCAGAACCTTCACCGGGATCAGATGTTGTTATTTCCTCATCACATTCCACAAGAACTTTGTACCCCCCCATGGAACACATCCATCATTTTATTGGGACACACAAGGCTTCCTATGGTCAGGATTGTCTTACAATGTTACATTTTCCTATATATAAGACACAATCACATCACAGAATGGAACAAATAGATCTCCTTTGCTTGGTATGACCGGTGTTCATGTTACTGTAAAGCTAAAACTAAAACACACGGATATTTATTTCTATTACAATTATTGTCCTTTGCTTTCTTGTTCAGAATGACTATTACAGATTAATGTCCGGTATTTTGTAACATTACATGTATTGAACATTTACACTTACATATCTAGTATATGGATAATAATTTTTCATGTTAAATTCCTTTTTCATGAGACTTTAGCGTTCTACTTATCTATGTTCATTCTTTAATCATATTCAAGTATTATGGAGGTCTAATTGTTGTATTCAATGGCTTAGTGGTCTGCACTCAATGAGAAAAATCACTCAGGTTATGGGTTCAAATCCCAACCATACTGCCCCTTGCCTAAGGTTGTGACTTTTCAAGCGCATAAGCGAACACCCAATGTAAACCAACACCCTGCGTGTTCACTAGGGATGAGCTTCGTGTTCGTGTTCACGCCAAATTCGAGTGGCGCGTCATGGCCCATAATTCACTGCGGCATCGCAGTGCATTGCTGGCTGATGATTGGCCAAGCATGCACTATGACCCGCATGCTTGGCCAATCACAGCGCCTTCTGTACAGAGAGCCGTAATTGGCCAAGGCCATGGTGACTTTTTTAGGTGTCAAGTGACGCAACACGTAGGAGGAGTCAGTGACGTAAAGCATTGAGGCTGGTCAGCAGCTCGTTGCGAGCAGTGTGAAGACTCACCATGCCCCAAGCTGCTGATTGTTTTTTCCATCCAGGCACTAATTATCCAGGCTTATGTGAGTGTACCTAGTGAAGTGCTTCTATTTTAAAGCAATCGTTCATTTCGCAATAATGTCTCTTCTTTTTATTTTATATATCCGTGGTAACTGAGAACATTCATCCGGGAGACCCTTACACTATACAGCAATATTGGGGATATTTGTGAACAGATCTAACTTTGGCACATATGGAATTTCGCTCAATAGTACACATTAGTGCAATGCATACTCTCTACAATTAAGAACGGCTATCAACATACAGCTCCAAATTATAATCTAGCCATAAGAGGGAATTTTTTGAATCGTATTGATATTGGACAATATACATAGTAATCATATTTACTTATTAGTACAGGTGGCAACCTGTGTTTCATTCACTCTGTGGAGCATATTATTATAACTCAGTGGCTATAGTGTTTCTGACCTGACCACGCTTATATGTATTTATTTTTTATTTTATATATATGCATCCCAGTTGTTGTGTATATATATATATATATATATATATATATATATATATACACTGTATTCAGTTTAGCTAGATCCGTTCCTGTTATTCTCTTACTAATATACTGACAGGCAGGCAGGTGTTTTTACAGTATTTACAGTTAGTGTACTGTGTACCCTGCACAGTTGCACCTATAGCTACCTGAAAACAAGTGCTGATGTTTTTCTTCTGATCCTATTAATACCACAGGCAGGCAGCTTGAAGTATTTACAGATAGTGTACTGTGTACCCCTGCGCAGTTGCACCTATAGCTACCTGAAGACAAGTGCTGGTGTTTTTCTTCTGATCCTATTCCCAGGCAGGCAGCTTGAGGTATTTACAGTTAGTGTACTGTGTACCCTGCACAGTTGCACCTATAGCTACCTGCAGACAAGTGCTGGTGTTCTTCTTCTGATCCTATTAATACAACAGGCAGGCAGCTTGAAGTATTTACAGTTAGTGTACTGTGTACCCTGCACAATGTGCACCTATAGCTACCTGAAGACAAGTGCTGGTGTTCTCATACTAATAATACTACAGGCAGGCAGTTGATTCTGCTAGCTGCAGTATAATCAGTATATATATATATATATACATCTCAGTTTTGTGCAGCTACATCTCACTGCAGGCCATTAGTATGTCTGGAAGGCCAACAAGGAGAGGCAGACAGTCACAAGCCAGTAAAAGAGGGCAAGCAGGCTCTGTGTCTAGAGGCAACAGTGCTGGTCATGGACACGATGCATCCTCATCAGCACGTGGCCGTGGGACATGCTTGTCCTTTTTTTAGGCAGCTGGCCGTGTTGAGCCGCAACATGCGGAAGACTTGGCAGAGTGGATGACCAAGCCGTCCTCATCCTCCTCATCCTATCTTACCCAGGCTCAGGGTACTTTGTCTGGCAAAGCAGCTGCCAATGCGGCCTCTTCCCTCGGCTCAATGGCATCAGTCACTCCTTCCCTAGTCCCACAATGTCCTCCTGAGGAGTCCCCCGAACTGTTTGACCACAGTGTTGGGTACTTGCTCCAGGAGGATGCCCAGCATTTTGAAGGCTCTGATGATGGTACCCAGCTAGAGGAAGGCAGTAACGTGAGCCCAGAGAGAGGGGGTGCACAAGGAGGACAGCAATCTGGCAGCCAAGCCATGTTCCCCCAGCTGCAGCCTACTGCCAGGTTTGCTCCAGTGATGAGGAGGAAGGGGATGATGAGGTCACTGACTCCATGTGAGTACCAGATAGGAAAAAGAAGGAGGAGGCACATCACCAACGAGGCAGGATGCCCTCCAGGGGCCTGCTTAAGGGCAGCACACTGACTGCCTCACACCGCAGAGCTCTGCATGTGCAGGGCACTGCTGTCTCTGCGCATTATTCCAAAAGTTCTTTGGTGTGGGCCTTTTTTGAGACGAGTGCATCAGATCGCACCGCTGCTATTTGCAACATATGTCTAAAGCGTACCTCGCGTGGCCAAAACATCACCCGCTTGGGAACCACATGCTTGACCAGACGTATGTTGACCTGCCATGCAGTTCGTTGGCAAGCGTAACTAAAAGACCCACACTAAAGAACAAAGAGGGCCTCTCCTTGCTCCTCATCAGCTGGGATCTCCAACCCCACTATACCTTCAGTCCTCTCTGAGACCTGCACTGAGAGGAATGAAGGTGTAGAATTAGGTGTGTCACAGCCAAGTACTTGCGGGCAATCTGCTATCGGTACACCAACATCACATTGTACCAGGCAAATTTCCCTGCCCCAGCTGCTGAACCGCCGAAAGAAGTTCGCTCCCAGCCATCCACGTGCCCAGCGGTTGAATGCTAGCGTGGCTAAATTGCTAGCACTTCAACTGCTGCCTTTTTAGTTGATAGACTCTGCCCACTTCCGTGAGTTTGTGGAATGTGTGGTTCCTCGGTGGCAGGTTCCCAAATGCCACTTTTTCTCACGGAAGGTGATTCCGGCTCTCTACCAGCATGTGGAAGGCAATGTCTTGGCCTCACTGGACAGGGCAGTCAGCGGTAAGGTGCATATTACCGCTGACTCATGGTCCAACAGGCATGGAAAGGGACGTTACCTATCTTTCACAGTACATTGGGTGACTCTGCTGGCAGCAGGAAAGGATGCAGGACAAGGTGCAATAGCGTTGGAGGTTGTTCCGCCACCATGCCTCCAAAATTCTACTACTGGTGATTCTGACACACCTCTCTCCTCCACCCCTCCTCTTCTCCTTCCTCCATGGCCTCTTCCTGTGCTTTGTCCTCGGAACCAGCAGTGCTCCGTAGGCATTCAAGGGGCTACGCAAGTACACAGGCCAAAAGATGCCATGTGGTGCTTGAGCTGGTGTGCTTGGGGGACAGGAGCCACACTGGGGCAGAGATTCTGTCAGCTCTGCAGGGGCAGGTTCAGAGGTGGTTGACGCCATGTCAGCTTAAGGCAGGAATGCTCGTTTGCGACAATGGCACCAACCTCCTCTCCGTCCTCCGACAGGGAAAACTGACCCATGTGCCCTGTTTGGCTCACGTCCTTAACTTGATGGTGCAGCAGTTCTTGGGCAGGTACCCGGGCTTACAGGATGTCCTGAGGCAGGCCAGGAAAGTCTGTGTGCATTTCCGCCGGTCATATAATGCCAGTGCTCGACTGGCTGACCTCTAAAAGGAATTTAACCTGTCCAAGAACCGCCTAATCTGTGACATGCCCACCAGGTGGAACTCAATGCTGGCCATGCTTCAGCGGCTGCACACGCAGCAGAAGGTCATCAATGAGTACCTGTGCGACTATGGCACCAGGACAGGGTCAGGGGAGCTTGTTATTTTTCCCCACGCCAGTTGTCCATGATCATGGATGCATGCACTGTCCTGTCACCATTTGAGGAGGCCACGAGGATGGTGAGCAGTGACAGTGCATGCATCAGTGACACTGTCCCTCTTGTCCACCTGTTGGAGCACACGCTGCGTGAAATAATGGACAGGGCACATGAGGTAGAACAGAGGCAGGAAGAGGAGGAATTCCTTACCTCTCAAGGCCCCCTTTATCCAGACAGTGTTCCTGCGTGCCCGCCAATCACACAGGAGGAGGAGGATTGTGTCAGCATGGAGGTGGAGCCTGGCACTCAGCATCAGCAGCAGCCTTCAAGGGATCATTTACAGTCCCAAGAAACCCATGGACTTGTACGTGGCTGGGAGGAGGTGGCTGCGGATCATGTCATCCTTATTGACCCAGAGGGCTTCGGACCGAATGCCTCAGCAAACCTATGCATGGCCTCCCTGATCCTGCAAAGCCTGTGGAAGGATCCCCGTATTTGTGGTATCAAGGGGAGGGATCATTACTGGCTGGCAACCCTCCTTGATCCAGGTTACAAGGGTAAGGTTGCGGACCTTATCTTGCCATCACAGAGGGAGCAGAGGATGAAACATCTTCGGGATTCCTTGCAGAAAGGTCTGTGCAACGCGTTCCCAGAGACTGGGAGGTTACAAACTCCTGTTTCTGGACAACATGTTGCTGAGGCTTCGGTCAGTCAAAGAAGGAGCGGTGGAGAAGGTGACCATTTGTCTGACGCGTTCAGACAGTTTTTTAGTCCGCAGCTCCAAGGTGTGGTCGCTTCCAGCAACCATTGCCAGCGTCTGTTTTTACATGGTGCAGGAATACCTAGGGGCACCTTTCCCGCTGAAAATCCTCTGGGTTACTGGGTCTTGAGGATGGATCACTGGCCAGAGCTTGCACAGTATGCAATTGAGCTACTGGCCTGTCCTGCATCCAGCGTTCTTTCGGAACGCACATTCTGTGCTGCTGGAGGCTTTGTAACTGATCACAGGGTGCGGCTGTCCACCGACTCGGTCAATCGACTGACCTTCATAAAAATGAATCAGTCTTGGATCACCACCAGATACCAAGCACCTGATGCTGATGTAACTGAATATATTTTTTTTAAATGTCAGATTCCTTCAAGACTGCCTATGCTGATGCTGGGTGACTATCCTGTTATGCTGAGTGACTATCCTCTTCCTCCTCAATGATCATGCTGATAGCTTGTAAGAACATTTTTGGTTCTGGGTGCCACCACCAGTGCTAAGGCCCAATTTTTCAGCCCCTGTTTAACAGGGACATGTAGTTACAATTCTTGATATTTCACAGCAGGGCCCGTTTCAGCTCCCACCAAGAGTAACTGTGAGGGCTTACAGTGTTGTGGCACCAGCACCACCACCACCACCACCACCAAAGGCCCAATTTTTCTACCACTGTTCAACAATGGCATGTAATTACAATTCTTGATCTAATATTTCACAGCAGGGCCTGTTCCTGCGCCCACCAAGAGTAACTGTGAGGGCTTACAGTGTTGTGGCAACACCAATACCTAAGGCCACAATTTCTGCTGAGTATATAGGGCAGGCCCCTACTTTCAAACATCCAACTTACAAACGACTCCTACTTGCAAACGGAAGGAGACAACAGGAAGTGAGATAAAATCTACCCCTAGGAAGGGAGATTCTCTCCTCTAATGCCCTGTATACACGATCGCACATTCCGACAACAAAATCTATCGGATTTTTTTTCCAACGGATGTTGGCTCAAACTTGTCTTGCACACACACGGTCACACAAAGTTGGTCAGAAGTTCCGAACGTCAAGAATGCGGTGACATACAACACGTACGAGGAGCCGAGAAAAATGAAGTTCGATAGCCAGTGCTGCTCTTCTGCTTGATTCTGAGCATGCGTGGCACTTTGTGCGTCAGAATTGTCTATACACGATCGGAATTTCCGACATCGGACTTTGTTGTCGGAATATTTTAGGCCCGGGTCTCAAACTTTGTGTGTCAAAAATTCTGATGGAAAAAGTCCGATGGAGCCTACACACAGCCGGAATTTCCAACAACAAGCTCCGATCACACATTTTCAGTTGGAAAATCCTATCGTGTGTACAGGGCATTAGAGTTAATATGGGAAAAACGTGTCTCCTCTTCACTGATACTTTATCACCAATCCTTGTTTCGCTAAAACCCCCAAATTTTCAAAAAACATTTGTCATTGGGACAAAAAGTGAGGTGAAATCTTCTGAAGAGGAGCACAAACAGCAAAACAAATGTCACAGGGGTGATAACCCTTCCCTATGTTTTCCAAAAAGCTTAAAAATAGATTTTTTGGCTGGAGCTACTCTTTAAAAATGTACCAGTTCAAAATTACAAACAGATTCTACTTAACAACAAACCTACAGTCCCTGTCTTGTTTGCACCACCTGTATACTGCTGTACAGAGTATATAGGGCCTGGTGGCCCCACGCCTTTCCTTTTTCTAATTTGGATGCGGGGTTCCCCTTAATATCCATACAAGACCCACAGGGCCTGGTAATGGACTGGGGGGTACCCATGCCGTTTGTCTCACTGATTTTCATCCATATTGCCAGGACCCGACATGACATTAAAGCCGCAAGCAGTTTTAAATTACTTTTATTCCTTTAAAAATGTCATTTTGTGCAGGGACTGTTCTAAGCACGGGAAACACGCGTCACTTTACAGGCATACTATAGACACCCCCCAGGTACGATATTTAAAGGAATATTTCACTTTTTTTCACTTTAAGCATCATTAAAATCAATGCTCCTGAAAAAACGGACGTTTTTAAAACTTTTTTTTTCCATTGATCCATGTCCCTTGGGGCAGGACCCGGGTCCCCAAACCCTTTTTAGGACAATAACTTGCATATTAGCCTTTAAAATGAGCACTTTTGTTTTCGAACATTTGAGTCTCATAGACTTCAATGAGGTTCTAACGTTCGTGCAAATTTTCGGTTTGTTCGCAGGTTCTGGTGCGAACCGAACCGGGGGGTGTTTGGCTCATCCTTAGTGTTCACTAGTGTTTGACTCTTTTCATTCCACTCAATAATAATATTGTTGCTAAATAACATCGCATATGTTCTGAGCCATTGAAACAACCATGCTGATATGGCAATTAGGCATTCACCCATTTTCTGCTTACTATTTAAGCTTTAAGCAGGTGATATCATGTTTGGGATTTGAACCCATGGCCTGAGTGTTGCCAACTAGGAGTGCAGACCACTAAGCCACTGTGCTGAGCTGAATTATCCTGCGAATATACAGTAGTAACATAATTAACGACTGAACCTTGATTATAGAGAACTCTATATTCTCCTAAAATGAACGCATTCCTTAACTGTTGCCAGCGAGGAGTGCAGACCACTAAGCCGCTATGCAGAGTACAATTCTACATGGAATATACATTTGTACCATGATTAATGAATTTTTATATATATATATATATACATACATAACAATAGAGAGGCAACTGTAAATGTTCAATAAATGGCAATTATTATATATTTTTATTATTAGATTTTTTTGGTGAACGATTGCCCACCCCCCATGGTGAGGGCATCTGGCCTGGTAAGGTTCAGGAGGGGGAGCTTGCTCGTCCCCCCCTTTCCTGGCCTGTCAGGCTGCATGTTTGGAGAAGGCCCCTTTCACACTTGTGTGACTTGTCCTGCGACTTGAGACTACAAAGTCACATGACAAATTGTACCCCATGATTTCCAATGAATACCGTTCATATCTGTGCGACTTCAAAGTAGTCCTTGCATTACTTTGATGTCCATAGACCTCAAGATTACACAGGCACATCAAGTCGCATCAAAGTCGCACTACTTTCAGGTTGTACAAGTTTGAAAGAGGCCTATAGGATCTGGTATGGATTTGAGGGGGTATCCACGTCGTTGGTAAAAAAAAAATGTTGGCATGGGGGGTTCCCCCTTAAAACCTGTAACAGACACAAAGGGCTCCCTGCTTTCTTTTGTTTTTACTTTCAAGATTTCTTTTATTGCTGGCAATGTTAAAGATGCTGGAGGGCGCCAGCTCCAAAGGTTTGCATCTGAACCGCTGCTTAGGAAACGCTCCATTCATATTGGACATGTGTGAACCCAGGACAAACTCCAGGTAGGTGGTGCTGTGGCTGGGATTTGAACCCGTGACCTGAGTGCTGCTAGTCTGGATTTGAACCCATGACCTGAGTTGCTGCTAGTCTGGAGTGCTGACCACTCAGCCACAGTGCTGATCAGATCTAGAAGAAGAATATATAGGAGGACTGTGATGAAAGGAGCAACATCTATAACTAGAAGACAACATTCTAATTCAATTCTATTTACACATTAAAAAGATTAATGGTATAATAGAGACCTAGGGGCGTGGCCTGGATTGGGTGGGGCCCACATTGATTTTATTTACCAATCAGATTTGTGTTGTTACCCCCCTTGGGGCAGGGAGCACAACTCCTAACTTTCATAAGCCTCGTACACACGATCCGACTTCCAACCAACTTTTCCATGTATTTTGGTCTGAAGGGCGTTGGCCGTGAACTTGTTCTGCATACACACCGCACAACATTTTCAGCCAACATTCACCAAACCACGTGGTTTTTCAGCTCTTTACCGCCACCCTTTGGGCAACTTCTGCTATTGTTGGCTGATGTATAACATTGGATCTGAGCATGCGTGTTTGTACATCGGATTTTAGTTGGACCAACTTGCGTACACATGATCGGATAAACCAACGTAACAGATTTATTGCCCAACAATTGTTGAGCATGAAGAGCCAACTTTTGTTGTTGTTAATTCAGCCAATAATTGTCTGATGGAGCATACACACGGTCAGATTATCCCACCCAACACGTCCGTCAGACAATTATGGACATAAATCTGGATCGTGTGTATGAGGCTTAAATCTTACTGAAGTGGGTTTGTATTTAGAAAATGTTGTTGTATTTCCTGACATGAAGCAAACAAGGATTGGGAGTCATTATCAAATAGTTCATTTTAGGTGTCCATACACTATACAATCTGATTGTACAATCTCCTTCAGATTTACCGAAACTTATATAATGGGAGGACACACCAACTCTCTGATCACTGTGTATCCAATCAGGCAGGCCCTTGTACTACATAATTGATGGAGATTGTACAATCAGATTGTATAGTGTATGCTGAGCTTTACAGAACTCAGGACACGTTTCTCCTGATTCCAATACTACATCTCTATCCACATAGACTGCTCTCTGATCTCTCATCTCCTCCACTCTACAGATCAACAGATCTATGCAAGATGGAATGAAGGAATCAAATGTCTGTATTTAGTGAGAATCGGTGATCACCGATCAATTGTATTGTAAGTGTGCACCTGGGGGGAGGGGTGTGATCTGCTGGGGGGAAGGGTGTGATCTGCTGGGGGGAGGGGTGTGATCTGCTGGGAGGGGGGAGGGGGGAGGGGTGTGATCTGCTGGGAGGGGGTGTGATCTGCTGGGGGGGGGGGGGAGACACAGGTGTGTACTAATGAGGTCAGCTGACTTCCTTCCTGTGTCTTATTGGCTTCTCAGTCTGATATCTACAGACCAGCAAGAGATGAGGTGTTATAGGAAATATAGGAAACACGCAGGGAAGGTCTTCTTCTCTCAGGTACAGAAATTGTGTAGATTTTGCAGCAGAGGTACATTAATGGTATATTAGTACATAGGGGGGGAGGGGATTTGGCCTTTAATGGTGACATGTGGAGACACTCATCTGTCAGGGAAAACGGTTACAAATGTGACCAGAGAGGACTCATCGGTGACATTTTCTGTGAATGGAGAACTTTTGATGGGGTGACATGTGAACCCCACCAGGATGAGGCCACCAAAAACCAGACAAGTATGTATGGGGGGGAGGGGTGAGGATTGCTGGGTGACGTGCGGAGAGGTCATTAGGACTATACAGGATTTTATTTTACCCAAGTTTGTGGAGCTCTGGATAAAATGTATATATAATATATACACTTCCCACACTGTATATACAGGAAGATGTAGAAATCCAGGAAGTCTCCTGTGTATAGAAACAGGAAGTGATGTGTGTGCTGAGGATCACTAAACACAACATTTCACACATCAAACCCCGGGAACATGAAGACATCTCCCACACTTACCTTCCAAATCAGGAACATCTCCTCATGAGAAGAAAGTCATCTCACTGACAACTACAAGCAGCCCGAGCAACAGTTCTGTGCGCCATTGTGACCATCTATGTGCAGGAAATTCCCATTCTCTACATCTTCTCACACAATCCGGTAATCTGCTTTTATATTTTTCTGCTGTCCTAGGCAACACCAAAATCGGGGCCCCATGTAAGTTTGCCCCACCCCTTCCTGTTTAATAGACTGACTTCCTCAAATTGAAGGACTACAAGTCCTAGCATGAATCCCTGAGGTCTCTTCAGTTCATGCTGGGACCTGTAGTCCGTCACTAGTTGACTAGCTAGGGGAGGGGGTGTCATAAGCTCTGAGGGGCTCGTGCTGGGACCTGCAGTCCTTCATATTTTTTTTTCTTTTGGGGGGTCACATCCATATCTCACGGGCTCATGCTGGGACTTGCAGCCCTTCATTTTTGGGGGTCACATCCTTGGATCTCACGGGTTCATGCTGGGACCTGCAGTCCTTAACTAGTTGGGGGGGGTCACATCCTCGGCTCCGAGGGGCTCATGCTGGGACCTGTAGCCCTTCACTTTTGGGGGGGTCACATCCCCCCCAAAAGTAAAGGACCACAAATCCCAGCATGTATCCCTGAGATCTAAGGATGTAACCCCTTAGATCTCAGAGGTTCATGCTGGGACCTAAAATCCTTCATTAGGCAGATGGGATCAGTGGCAGTGATGGGGGGGGGGGTTTCAGGGGCAGTGATTTGGCGGGGGTTGGGTGGAATGGAATAAGTAACTCTCACTTGCTGTCACTCAGTGTGAGAGACACCCCCCCCTCAGCCCTGTGTCCCCCGTCCGTGGGTAGGTGTGTGTGATGCACCTACCTCCCACCTCTCCTCATCCTCTGGACCCTCAGCCTGGTCAGCCTGTCTTCCTTTTGCTTTTTCAGTTGGGGGTGGAGAGGAAGTTGAAGTGCAGACTCCTGGAGGAGCCAAAGGTGCTGAGACCACTGCTGCTCAGGTCAGGGTGGTCACTGTACTGAGGTCCGGTGCATTTTTTTTTTTTTTTTTTTTTTTATATACATTCCGGTGCATTTTTGATGTGTGTTGCTGTGTTCCAGTACAGTCCATTACAGGAAAAATGCAACAGGTGTGTGGTGTGTGGGTTTTTTTTTTTTTTTTTTTTTCTGGCACTGATCACACTGGTGTGAACGATGCCATTGGAAACCATATAACCTACTTTTCCATACATTTTTGATGCAGAAAAAAACGCACTGCACTGTATGTGGTGTGCAATTTAAAATCACAGCCTAAAACCCAGCAATAGGAGCGTCCCAATCGGTGCAACGCCACACCAATTCCCAAAAGTAGCTCCTGCACTACTTTTGGTGACTTCCGGAGCGATTTCAATAGACCTCATCTGTGCATGAAACCGCACGGATGTCTTTCAAGTCACCCCCCCCCCCCAAGTTGGACTGAAATGCTGCTTTGAAATGGTGTGAGTTCACATGAAGTCGCTCAATTTCAAAGCCGTTTTCAGTGTGAAAATTTAATAAACTAAATGCACACACAAGAGACAGGCTGGGCAAATGAAGTGGGGGAGGGGAAATTTCTGTTACAGTGAGAGACATCTTATAGCCCACCTACACCAGCCACAGCTTTTTGCACCATGTGCATGTCTGGAAAACACACAAGACTCTGATGTCATGGTTGGGATTTGAACCCACGACCGTAGTGACGTGAGGCAGAAGTGCTAACTACTAAGCCACTGTTCTACCTGTAGTATCACCTAGAATATATATAGTAGTAATATCGTGATTCAAGAAGTAAGATCTATAAGATTAGATATTCTAATAAAATGTCATATACTAGAGATATAACTGTTATTTTATAGATATGACGAGAGTCACTTTGGGTAGGGTGCCCGAGAACCCCAGTCTGATCTGTATATTGTACAGTATATTGTCTCATACTGTTGTGGACTCTTTGGGTCTTTGGGGTGTGGTTGTATTCCATTGTTTTTATTGTCTGTCGGCCTTGGAAGAAAAGTATATTATGGGATGTATGTCTTGGTGGGGTGGGACCCTCCCGCAGCCCCTCCCTGATGAGACTGTTTACTGATGAGAAGCTTGAATACACCTGACCTGTGTGTCTATTGTTATTGGACAGTTTACCCCGCCCTGAATCCAAGGGAGGGGGAGGGAGTGTCCCTGAGTTGTATATCTGTTACATGTGTTTGAATAAATAGTCTGTTTTCACCCTACATTGACTTATGGATAGTGACTGGGTGAGCTAAGGGGTCTTGGATAGAGCTGGTTCTGGACAAAGGAAGCATTTACGGCAGACATACTTCTGTTGAGGAAGGAGGTCCATTACAATTAGGGATGAGCCGAACACCCTCCGGTTCGGTTTGCGGCAGAACATGTGAACAGGCAAAAAATTAATGTTAATTAATTAATTAAACACCATTAAAGTCTATGGGACACGCACGTGAAAAATCAAAAGTGCTAATTTTTAAAGGCTTATATGCAAGTTATTGTCATCAAGTGTTTGGGGACCCGGGTCCTGCCCCAGGGGACATGTATCAATGCAAAAAAAAAGTTTTAAAAACTGACTTTTTTTGGGGAGCAGTGATTTTAATGATGCTTAAAGTGAAACAATAAATGTGAAATATTCCTTTTAAATATCTTGCCTGGGGGTGTCTATAGTATGCCTGTAAAGTGACCCATTTTTCCCGTGTTTAGAACAGTCCCTGCACAAAATTGACATTTCTAAAGGAATAAGTCATTTAAAACTGCTGTAATGTAAAAACGGCTGTAATGTAATGTCGGGTCCCGGCAATATAGATGAAAATCATTGAGAAAAATGGTATGGGTCCCCCCCAGCCCACTACCAGGCCCTTTGGGTCTGGTTTGGGTATTAAGGGGAACTCTGCACCCAAATTACAAAAAAAATGCATGGGGCCCCCAGGCCCTATATACTCTGAACAGCAGTATACAGGCGGTCCCCGGGTTACAAACAAGAACAAACCTACAGTCCCCATCTTAAGTTTAATCTGTTTGTAATTTTGGAACAGGTACATTTTGTAAGTGTAGCTCCAGCCCAAAAATCTATTAAGCTTTTTGGATAACATAGGGAAGGGTTATCACCCCTGTAACATTTGTTTTGCTGTCTGTGCACCTCTTCAGAAGATTTCACCTCACTTTCTGTCCCAATGACAATTGGATTTTGAAAAATTTGGGTTATTAGGGAAACAAGGATTGGTGTTAAAGCATCAGTGGAGGAGACACCTCTTCCCATACTAACTCTTACAGGAGAGAATTTTCCTTCCTAGTCATTTGTAAGTCGGATGTTTGAAAATAGGGGACTGCTTGTGTATATACTATACGGCCTGCCCTATACACTCTGCGGAAATTTGGGCCTTAGGTGTTGGTGGTACCAGAACACTGTAAGCCTTCACAGTTACTCTTGGTGGGCGCTGGAACCTGCCCTGCTGTGAAATATTATATCAAGAATTGTAATTACATGCCACTGTTAAGCAGGGGTAGAAAAATTGGGCCTTAGGTTGTGTGGCACAACACTGTAAAGCCTCACGGATACTCTTGTTGAGTGCAGGAATGATCCCTGCTGTTAAATATTTGAGGGGCAGAAAAATTGGGCCTTAGGCAGTGGTGGTGGTGCCCTGAATCAAAAATATTCTTAGAAGCTATCATCATGAAGATTGAGGAGTAATAGGATAGTCATCCAGCATATGCAAGGGATCCCACATCCATAGAAAATCAATCGGTTACATCAGCATCAGGTGCTTGGTAGCTGGTGATCCAAGTCTCGCTCACATTCATAAAAATGAATCAATCAACAGAGCCTGTGGACAGGTGCACTCTGTGATCAGATACAAAACCTCCAGCAGCACTGAATGTGTGCTCAGAACGCTGGATGCAGGACAGGCCAGTAGCTCAATTACATATTGAGCAAGTTCTGGCCAGTGGTCCATCCTCAAGAACCAGTAACCCAGTGGATGTTCTGTTGGAAAGGTCTCAAAGTCTGATCTTGCCCCTAGATATTCCTATACCATGTAATTCAGACGCTGGCGATGGTTGCTGGAACCAATCGGACCTTGAGGACTGAAGAATTGTCTGAAGGCATTGGTCAGCCAGCCACCTTCTCCGCTGCTCTTTCTGTGACTGAACGAAGCCTCAGCAACACGTTGTCCAGCACCAGGAAGTTGTAACCTCCCAGGCTCTGGAAATGCATTGCACAAACCTTTCTACAAGACCTCTCGAAGATGTTTCATCCTCTGCTCCCTCTGCGAAGGCTGAATAAGTTCTGCAACCTTACCCTTGTAACGTGGATCAAGAAGGGTTGCCAGCAAGTAATGATCCCTCTCCCTAATACCTCAAATCCTAGGGTCCTTTCGCAGGCTTTGCAGGATCAGGGAGGCCATGCATCATAAGTTTGCAGAGGCATTTGATCCTGAGTCCTCTGGGTCACTAAGGATCACATGATCCTCAACCACCTCCTCCCAGCCATATACAACTCCATGGGTTTCTGGGGACTGAAAATGATCCCTTGAAGACTGCTGCTGATGCTGAGTGTTATCCTCCACCTCCATGCTGACACAATCCTCCTCAAAGGGGCCTTGAGAGGTAAGGAAGTCCTCCTCTTCCTCCCGCTGTTCTGCCTCAAGTGCCCTGTCCATTATTCCACGAAGCGTGTGCTCCGACAGGAAGACAAGAGGAACAGTATCACTGATGCATGCACTGTCACTGCTCACCATCCTCATGGCCTCCTCAAATGGTGACAGGACAGTGCATGCATCCTTGATCAGTAGCCACTGGCATGGCGAAAAAAAATCAAAGCTCCCCTGACCCTGTCCTGGTGCCATACTCACACAGGTACTCATTGATAGCCCCTTGCTGCGTGTGCAGCCGCTGCAGCATTGCCAACGTTGAGTTCCACCTTGTGGGCATGTCGAAAATGAGGCGGTTCTTGGGCAGGTTGCATTCCCTTTGAACGTCAGCCAGCTGGGCACTGGCATTATATGACCGGCAGAAATGACCACAGACTTTCCTGGCCTGCCTCAGGAAATCCTGTAAGCCCGGGTACCTGCTCAAGAACCACTGCACCACCAAATTCAGGATTTGAGCCAAACGGGGAACATGGGTCAAGTGTTCCTGTTGGAGGGCGGAGAGGTGGTTGGTGCCATTGTCGCATAAAACCATTCCTGGCTGAAGCTGGCATTGTGTCAACCACCTCTGAGCCTGCCCCTGCAGAGCTGACAGAATCTCTGCCCCAGTGTGGCTCCTGTCCCCTAAGCAGACCAACTCAAGCACAGCATGGCATCTTTTTGCCTGAGTGCTTGCGTAGCCCCTTGAACTCCTACGGAGCACCGCTGGTTCAGAGGAGTAATATGCAGAGGAAGTGGCCATAGAGGAAGAAGAGGGGGTGGAGGAGAGCTGTGGCAGAATCACCGCTAGCATTGTGGTGGAACAAGCTCCAACAATACTGAACCCTGTCCTTCATCCTTCCCAGCTGCCAGCAGAGTTACCCAGTGCACCATGAAAGAAAGGTAATGTCCCTGTCAATGCCTGCTGGACCATGAGTCAGCGGTAATATGCACCTTACTGCTGACTGCCCTGTCCAACGAGACCAAGACATTACCTTCCACATGCTGGTAGAGAGCCAGAATGGCCTTCCGTGAAAAGAAATTGCGTTTGGGGAGCTGCCACTGAGGTAACGCACATTCCACAAATTCACAAAAGGGGGCAGAGTCTACCAGCTGAAAAGGCAGCAGTTGCAGTGCTAGCAATTTGGCCACGCTAGCATTCAGACGCTGAGCATGTGGATGGCTGAGACCGAATTTTATTCGACGGTTTAGCAACTGGGGTAGGGAAATTTGCCTGCTAAAATCAGATGTTGGTGTACCGCTAGCAGATTGGCCATAAGCACTTGGGACACCTATTGCTATACCTTCATTCCTCTCCGTGCAGGTTTCTGAGAGGACTGGAGGTATAGTGGAGTTGGAGATCCCAGCTGATGAGGAGCAAGGAGAGATCCGCCTTGTTCTTGTGGGTCTTTTAAGTTCTGTTGCCAACGGACTGCATGGGAGGTTGTCATATGTCTGGTCAAGCATGTGGTGGTCAAGCAGCTGCTATTTTGGCCACGCTTGATACGCTTCAGACATATGTTGCAAACTGTGCAATCTGCTGCATACGTGTCAAAGGCCCACACCAAAGAACTTTATAAAATATTCGGGGAGTCCGCATCGCCCTGCACCTGCAATTGGGTGGCTGCCCTTAAGCTACCCCCTGGAGGGCATCCTGCCTCCTACCGGGCACCAAAGTAGTCAGTGACCTCATCATCCCCTCCCTCCTCGTCACTGGAGCAAACTTGGCAGTATGCTTCAGATGGGGAACATGACTGCCAGTTTCTTGGGCACCCCCTCTCTCTAGGCTCGCGTTACTCCCTTCCTCAACCTGGGTACCATCATCGGAGCCTTCAAATTGCTGCACATCCTCCTGCAGCATGTACCCGACACTGTGGTCGAATAGTTCAGGGGACTCCTCCATGCATGATGGGGCTAGGGAAGGAGTGACTGTTGACATGGAGCTGATGGAATAGGCCGCTTTGGCAGCTGCATTGGCAGGCAAACTACTCTGAGCCTGGGTGACAGGATGAGGAGGATGAGGACGGCTTTGTTATCCATTCCACCAACTCTTCTGCATGTTGTGGCTTAACACAGCCAGCTGCAGAAAAAAAGGACAAGCGTGCCCCATGGCCACGTACTGAGGATGCACCATTGACTGTAGACACAGAGCCTGCTTGCCCTCTTTTAGTGGCCTGTGAGTGTTTGCCTCTCCTTGGTGGCCTTCCCGACATGCTGTAAATTTTGTTTAGCAAAATCACACTACACTGTATTGTGTACACCACCAGAAAAGTAGTAGCAACTGCACTAGGGGTGCACAGTATTGTGTACACCACCAGAAGTCTAATAGCAACTATGGATGCACTGTATGTATTGTGTACACCACCAGAAAAGTAGTAGCAACTGCACTATGGGTGCACGGTACTGTGTACACCGCCTGATAGGTCGCATTGATAGGCAGCACTGATCTAGAAGAGGGGGAGTTTCCCATTGAGCAGTCAGGGAGGCATGTAAGAGCCACTCAGTGTGTGAAACTGTAATGTAATGTCACTGCTTGCAGAGAGGAGCTGTCAAAACTCAGTGCTAATGTCGGGGGTGGGCGGGACTGAAGTTGGCCTATCAAACACAAGCCAACGGGATAGGGGCTGGGCAGGCTGCTCCATGTATGTGGCTGCGCCCCCTTTCTTAAGCAGTCCAATCATTGACTGGTGTATGATAGCTGATAGGGGGTGGAGCCACATAAACGGAGTGGCCTGCCCAGCCCCCTATCCCATTGGCTTGTGTTTGCTAGGCTAGCTGTTTGGTCCTACCCACCCCCAACATCAGCGCCGAGTTTTGACAGCTTCTCTCTGCAAGCAGTGACATTACATTAGTTTCGCGCACAGATCGGCTCTTGCATCCCTCCCTGACTGCTCAATGGGCAACTGTCTCACAGGCAGCTCCCTATACAGTCTTACAGCATTTTACAGCAGATCTCCAGGGACACATTAGGGTGTGCCCAGGCATACACCTAATGTGTGTAGTAATGTACAGAGCTGGTCACCTCACCCTGTGTAGTAATGTACAGAGCTGGTCACCTCGCCCTGTGTAGAAATGTACAGAACTGGGTAATGTGTCAGATACTTTCACTGTCATTCTCTCTCTTCTGCTCTCAGCGATGGCGTCTGCTGATCTAAGGAAGGAGCTGGAATGTTACGTCTGTCTGAACATGTATACAGATCCTGTAACCCTGAAATGTGGACACAACTTCTGCCGGGACTGTATTGGTCGTGTGTTGGATACACAGGAGAGGTCTGGAGGTTATTCCTGTCCTGAATGTAGAGAAGAGTTCCAGGATCGGCCTGCACTGCACAGGAACATAACACTACGTAACATAGTGGAGAATTTCCTGTCCACTCATCCAGATCAGGAGGAGTCCGGGGTCTTCTGTACTTACTGTATTCACACTCCTGTACCTGCTGTGATATCCTGTCTGATGTGTAAAGCTTTTCTGTGTGTCAATCACCTGACAATCCACAGCAAGTCACCAGAACACGTCTTATGTGTCCCCACCACTTCTCTGGAGAACAGGAAATGCTCCGTCCAACACTCACACCTCCAGGCTGGAGGACCAAATATTGGGGCTGTACAGCAAACATCAGGGGTGTCGGGGGTTACAGACATTTTACTGGATGTGAGGACAGCTGGTCATCTTCTACATATATCAGATGACAGGAAAACTGCATCCTGGTCATCATCACATCAGCATCGCCCAAAAACACCAGAGAAGTTTCAGGGTCCTCAGGTGATGAGCAGTCAGAGGTTCTCCTCGGGGAGACATTACTGGGAAGTGGATGTCGGGGGGGCAGAGTACTGGAGAGTCGGGATGTGTTACCCCAGTATAGACAGGAGAGGAAATCAGTCAAGGATTGGATATAATCAGAAGTCCTGGAGTTTGGAGAGGTGGGGGTTGTGGGGTAATCAGTTCTCAGTGATACATGACAGTAATGAGATCCGATTACCCGGCGGTGTCTCCAGTAGGAGAGTCAGGATAGATCTGGATTATGAGGCCGGGCGGATCTCCTTTTATGATCTGTGTGACCCGATCCGACATCTCCACACCTTCACCACCACCTTCACTGAGCCCCTCCATGCTGGGGTATGGGTAGGGGGAGGTTGTATAAAGATATGTGGGGGGAATCAGAAGTGAGAGATCTGCCCAGAGACATCACAAGGTGGATTATCTGATTTGTTTCAGTTTTGTATGTGTGGGGATGGTTTAGGACCCCTGCCAGGTATTTACTGCTATCCAGTGCTACATTAGAGCGATTTCCCCCTCACTTCCTGTCCCTTTGACAACATTTCACCAGACCGGAAGTGAGGGGAACTCTCCAATAGCAACACAGACAGATAGAGAATTCCTTTCTTTAGTAAATTAGGGGAATGATCAGAACCCATCAAGTTTTTATT
Source organism: Aquarana catesbeiana (assembly GCF_042186555.1). Lineage (NCBI taxonomy): Eukaryota > Metazoa > Chordata > Amphibia > Anura > Ranidae > Aquarana > Aquarana catesbeiana. The sequence continues at coordinate 981,711,439 of NC_133324.1, read as the reverse complement.
TCTGTCTGTGTCCCTGTTATAGGTTTTCTTTAATTTCTTGTCTGATAAAAAGTTGTCACCAGGACGAAGTGAGGGGACATCTCTCTAATGGAGCCCCGGATAGCAGTAATAACCTGACAGGGGTTCTAATCCTCCCCCACTCTATTCAAATCTAGAACAATAGGATTTGTCTAGACACACGCTTTAAAATCCACAATGAGAATTCCTACATTTCTGTCCTCACACAGGTTCCTTTACATGACCAATCCATGCATCTGTGATTGCCCCCCCCCCCCCTCAATGTGATTGGCTGTGATTCATATCGCTATGAATTAATGCCAGTGCTAGTCTTGTTCCTATTGGTTATGATGTAGTGGGGGCAGGGATTGTGGACAGGTGACGGGGGGTATACAGTCTCAGGAAGTGGAAATCCTCAGCTCTGTATATGGGAATATTGATCAATAATTGGATATAGATAGAATGATGGGAGGGATTAGACGATGACTACAATCACCATTAACCCCTTCAGTCCCGACACCTCTATGATCCTTATGGAGCCGAGCAATTGTTCCATTTCCTCTATGGTCCTATTCATCTGATAAAGCGAAATAATTCTCATATGATTTACTAATGATGAAATGACATGACTAAGTGCTTATATGCTAATGTTAGGTTCTTTATATAATAACAGGTTCTCTATCTAGAATGACTTTACAGAAAGAGGTTATTAGAACTAATTGTTGTTCTTGGGATCCTTGGAAGGTCTTGTTAGGGAACATAGACAGTTTGTCTCCTCCTTCTTCTACAATGAGGGATTTTGGAGTCTGGAGGTGGGACAAGCTGATAAGGTGTTCAGAGATAACAGAAATGAATGTCTCTTGTAATGAATGATGTGCTGCTTGTACAAATTCTTCAGTGAATGATTCCATCTGTAAAATGTTGATGTTTGGGACAATCCTCCATGACAACTGTCTAGGATTGGAGGGTAAAAGCCTCCCGTTTGATGAAGAGGTCAGATCCTTGATCCACCTGCCATGTCTAAGGATTTCCACACATCTTCATCTCTACTTTCTAATCTTTACTTTTACTTTGTAACTCTTCTCTTCTAAATAAACTTCCAGAACCTTCACTGGGAAAAGAGGTTGTTATTTCCTCATTACATTCCACAAGAACTTTGTAATCCCGATGGAACACATCCATCATTTTATTGGGACACACAAGGCTTCCTATGGTCAGGATTGTCTTACAATGTTACATTTTCATATATATAGAAGACACAAACGCATCACAGAATGGAACAAATAGATCTCCTTTGCTTGGTATGACCCGTCTTCATGTTACTGTAAAGCTAAAACTAAAGCACATAGATATTTATTTCTATTACAATTATTATTCCTTGTTTGTTTTTGTTCTGAATGAGTATTACGGAGTAATGTCTGCTATTCTGTAACGTTACATGTATTGAACATTTGCATATCTAATTATATGGGAATATTTTTTTTCATGTTAAATTCCTTTTTTAGGAGACTTTAGAGTTCTACTTATTCATGTTCATTCTTTAACCACTTGCTGACCGCCTCACGCAGATATATTGCGGCAGAATGACACGGGCAGGCAGAGTAACATAAGGGTGCCCGAGGTGGTCGGCATCGTTCCAGGAGTGATCCGTGCTGGAGGGGAGGCCACCGATTCATGGCCACCCCCTCGCGATCGCTCCTGAGGAACGAGAAGCTTCCGTTGCTTCTGAACAATAAACAGAAGCAGAGGAAGTTATGTCATCTCACCTCGTGGATCCTTTTCGTTCCGGTGCCCGAGGAGAGAAGACATCAATGTGAGTTTGCACTAACACTAGTACACATAGGCACATAAAACCAACCCCCCGATCACCCCCCCTGCACCCTCTGTCACAGTGCCACCAATAGCAGTTTTTATTTTTTTACTGATCACTGAATTGGTGTCATTTGTGACTGTTATAAGTTTTATGGCAGTTAGTGGTAGGCCCCTTTAGGTCTAGGGTACCCTCCTAACCCCCCATAAAGGATTAACCCCTTGATCACCCCACCCAAGTTAACCCTTTCCTCCCCTGTCGCCAGTGTCACCAAGCAATCTTTTTTCTGATCGCTGTATTGGTGTCACAGGTGACGCTAGTTAGCCAGGTAGGTATTTAGGTTCACCATCAGCTTTTTATAGTGTCAGGGACCCCCATATACTACCTAAATAAAGGAAAACCCCCTGATTGCCCCCTAGTTAACCCTTTCACCAGTGATCACCATATAAGTGTTACAGGTGACGCTGGTTATCATTTCTTTATACCTGCCGTTTTATCCCCTGATTACCCGGCGGGTGATATCAGTTAGGTTTTTTTGTGTCAGATGGGGTCTGCGTCACTCCAGGCAGCATCAGATTAGTGCCAGTAGTGCTAACACCCTCGCACGCAGCATACACCTCCCTTAGTGGTATAGTTTCTGAACGGAACAATATCTGATCAGATCTATACTAGCGTCCCAAGCAGTTTAGGGTTCCCAAAAACAGTGTTAGCGGGATCAGCCCAGATACCTACTAGCACCTGCGTTTAACTCCTCTGCCCAGCCCACCCAAGTGCATTATCAATTGATCACTGTCACTTACAAAACACTAAACACGTAACTTATGCAGAAAAAAAGTGCAGCGCTGGATAAATATACCTTGATATACTTAAATATAAACGTATACAAAAAACACAAACGTAAATAGAAAAAAATGGAGAGAGAAATTTGCAACGCTGAATAAATATACTTATGTATAAAAAAAATGCTAATACGTGATCACAAAAATTTATTTGAATTAATAATGAAAAAATAGTTAGGTACCTGGTAACTCTTTTTCTAAGAAGTCTTCCAGGGCAGCATCTGAGAGATAGGCGGCTCCTCCTCCCTGAAACAGGAAACACATTAGTCCACCATTATCAATTTCACATTCTTACCTGTGTGCCTCAGTTGTATTAAAGCACCGAAGGAAATCTCAGTAAATCTTAAAAGCTCCCCCGTTGTACCTGGTATTTGTCTTTTTCAAGGGTGGGAACTAGTGCTGCCCTGGAAGACTTCTTAGAAAAAGAGTTACCAGGTACCTAACTCTATTTTCTCGAATCGTCTTCCAGGGCAGCATCTGAGAGGATGTATCAAGCAATACTTACTAGGGTGGGGATAGAAACTGGAGCACCTTGCGACCAAGTGCCTGGTCTTGGTCAGACAGCTGGTCTATGCGGTAGTGCTTTGCGAAGGTACTGAAGCTCGACCATGTCGCTGCCCTGCAGATCTGCTCCGGAGTTGCCCCTGCTTTCTCTGCGACCGAGGTAGCCCAGGCTCTGGTTGTGTGTGCTCTGATCCCGCTTGGCGGAGTGAGGCTTTGTGCCTCATAGGTCATCTGTATTCCCATTCTTATCCATCTGCTGATGGTATTCTTGGAAGCCTGTTTCCCTTTGACTCCTGCATAAAAGGATAAAAAAAAAAAAAGGAGGTCGTTCTTCGCCAATCCTTCGTTCTTTCGAAGTATGTTTCCTACATCACGTTTGTTGTGAGTGTCTCTTTTCGCTAGCCATAGTTTTTAGAAGCAAAAGTATGATGATATTTTGGGTTCTATGGAATGTTGAGGGGACCTTGGGCAGAAAGGCCGGGTCTGGAGAGAGAATTATTTTGTCTAAATGTATTAGGCAGTATGGTTCCATTATAGACAGTGCTTGGATTTCACTCACTCTTCTGGCTGATACTAGGGCCACAAAAAGTACAGTCTTTAAAGGTGAGGATTTTGTCTGAGCTATCTTCCATCGGTACAAATGGAGGGGAAAGAAATCCTCTAAGTACTGTGGACATGTCCCAAGTTGGAGTTCTAGTCATTTTGAGTGACATCAGGAATCGCTTTATCAGCGGGTCCTCTGCTAGTCTTGTGTCTATGATTGAGGAGAGAGTGCTGCAACATGTGCCTTCAGCGTACTTGGGGAAATATTTTTGTCTGCTCCATCTTGTAGAAAATTCAGGATTGTTGGGATTATTCCTCTTTTGGAATATGGTTTGTTTCTGTTCCAGGAGACAAACTTTTTTCCCCCTCACTTCCTCGTAGATCGCCCTAGTTCCGGGCTTCCTGCTGTTTAGGATGGTATCGATCCCATTGTCTGACAATCCTTTGTTCTGAAGTCTCACCCCTTCAGTACCCAGGCCGAAAGCTTCAGGATTCTGTGGTTCGGGTGGTTGACTGGGCCCTGCGATAGGAGATCTGGTTGGTCCGTCAGTGTCAGCTGAGGCTGGATGCTGAGGTTTTTCAAGTGGCTGAACCATGCCCTTTGTGGCCAGTGCGGTGCTATTAGTATCACCATTGATCTCTCTCTGCCTTTTATTTTTTGAATCACTCTTGGTATTATGGCAGTTGGAGGGAATGCATAGCATAGTTGCCATAACCAGCTCTGGTTGAAGGCATCTACGCCGCTGTTGCCATCTATGGGGTCCAGAGAGAAGAATGTTGGTGATTTTGCAATCGCTTTGGAGGCGTATAGATCTACCTCGGGTACTCCCCACTTTTGAGTGACTTGTGCGAAGGTCGCTTGGTTCAGAGACCACTCCGTCTGTTTTATGGTCTTCCGGTTCAGGAAGTTTGCCAGTGTATTGTCTGTTCCTTTCAGATAGATACCTGATATTGACTTTGTTTGATTCTGCCCATAGTAGGATTTTCTCCGTCAGCTTCATCAAGCTTCGGGACTTTGTCCCACCTTGCCTGTTTAGGTATACCACAGTCGTGACGTTGTCCGATTGTAACTTTACGTTTCTTCCCTGTATTGCTGGTTTGAACGCTTTTAATGCTTTCCCCACGGCTTTTAGCTCTCTCATGCTTGAGGAGGCTTGGGACCATTTGGAGGTCAATTTTCCCTGTGAGCAGAGGCCCTCCAAGTGTGCCCCCCAACTTAGGGCACTGGCATTGGTGGTGATCCCGATTGGCTTGGATTGGGCCCATTTGCGTCCTTCGATGTATCGAAGTAGATTGAGCCACCATTGTAGTGTTAGTTTGACTGTGGTTGGAACAGGAAAGGACCTGTCTAGGGATGAGTGGCTGCCATCCCACTGGGACAGAATGTAGTTCTGTAGAGGTCTCATGTGAATATGTGCCCAGGTGATAGCTGGAATAGAAGATGTCATCAGTCCTAGTACAGTCATACCCTGTCTGAATGTTATGGCGTTGGTCCTTATTAGGAAGGTTACTGCCTGTGTGTGGTGTGTTTTGTTTTTTTGTTTTTTTTGTTCTTTTCTTCCATTAGGAAGGTTTTCGTTAGTCTGGAGTCCAGTGTATATAGCCCAAATATACCACTCACTGGCTTGGGGTCATCTGTGATTTTTCTGCATTTATTATCCATCCCCGGTTTTGCAGATAGGACATACTTGTGCACAGGTTGCTTTCTAGGGCCTCTGCTGAGTCCACAAAGAATAGTAAATCATCTAAATATGGTATTATGCCAATACTTAGTTGTCTTAGACCTTTTAACGCTTCTGCCATTATCTTTGAGAAGATTTTTGGTGCAGAGGAGATGCCGAAAAGGAGAGCTGTGTATTGAGGGTGCGGCGTAGTTGCTGGCCCTTGTACTGCGAACCTCAGGAATTTTTGGATGACCCTCCTTTATGGGGACATGTAGGTAGGCATCCTATAGGTCTATTGTCGCCATAAATGTCTCCCGTGGAAGGATGTCATGTCTTTGGAGTGTGGGAGGAAACCGGAGTACCTGGAGGAAACCCACGCAGGCACAGGGTAAACATGCAAACTCCAGGCAGGTAGTGTCGTGGTTGGGATATGAACCAGCGACCCTTTTTACTGCTAGGTGAGAGTGCTACCCACTACACCACTGAGCTGCCCTCCCTAGGTGTGTCACTCTCCAGAAGTGCTTGAAGCTGGGGTAGCCAGATTGATAAAGTCCGGGCTGTGCAGGTGGAGCTATTGCCGGATTTCCATGGGGTCACTTAAGGTACCGGCGTCGTCAAAGGCCAAGTCAGATTTATTTGACTTTTGCCAGAGAATCATCCACTTTGGGGCATGTAGCCCAGGTTTTGGTGTCAGTCTCTGCAAACGGGTCTGCGTTTGACTGTGGCTGGCATGAAGAGTTTCTTCTCTGGGTCTTCGCACTCTTTTTTTTTTTTTTTTTTTTTTTTTAAAGATATCTTTATGAGTTTGGTATACAGGGAATGTACTAGGCTTTCTGGGTTGTAGCTCTTTATACATCTTGTCATGTATTGTAAGTTCTGCGGATTTATGTTCTTTAATACCTAGCGTGTCCGCTATGGCTTTTAGAAGGCTATTCGTATCCCCTGATAGAAATATATTGTTGCCCTCTGAAACCGCATCTTCCTCGTCGGAGTCTGAGCAAAGTTCATTCTCCGATTCGTATTCATCCGAATCCTCTTGTTCTGTCTGTTCCCTGTTACCTGAAGGAACGCATATCCAGTGGTAGACGGGGTATTGGTCTGACTGACGCTTGATGGCGCTTCTAACTTTTTAATAGCTGAGAGTAGAGGCGCCATGGTGCTCTGTATTTCTTTCTTGAAAGAGCTGAGCAGATCTTTCAGATACCCTTGCGATTCTTTGGCCACCATTTTGTCTCTACATTTTTGATATATGGGTTTTTTTTTTTTGTTTGTTTTTTCCATTCTGGGGAAAACCGGTGGCTGCACAAAGCACATGTTTTGTTGCTTTCCACTTCCCTTTCCTCAGGGATCTTTGCCTGAAATCAAGCACAAAAAAGGTCCCCATGAGGTAGGCGGGTAAAGGCTGCCTGTAAGTAGGCAGTTTTACAGTAAGGTTAAGTCAGAGGTGACTCTTGAGTATTCTGGCTTACCTTGGAGCTGTCCTGGCTTGCAGGATCTGCAGGGCAGGGTGGAGAAGCGTCAGCATGGTCAGCCACCAGGATCCTCTGCTTAGAGGGGCCTTTTTAACTGCTTCCTGCTTAAGCTCTGGCCCCGCCCCCAGCTGACCCCGTGCAGGTTGGTGGATATACCTGCACATGCCGCTGCAATTGGTATCCTCCCTTCTGGGACCAATAGGGAGGGGGACTCTGCTGCAGTATGCATGTATATTGATATATTTGCTATTATTAAAAATCTTTTTTTTTTTTTTTTTTAATTCCCGCCCCCGGAAGTGATGTAACCGTAGCCCATTCTGTATCCTTGGAAGCAGGCTCCAGGAAAATGGCTGCTAACCCGGAAGTGTCTCTGGCGCCATCTTGGTACACCCCACCAAGCCTCCATGAGGAGAGGCTTGTTTTGCGGTGTGTAGAGGGCGCCGATCGCGGCAAAAAAACGGCAATCAAGTGGGCGGCGGGTGAGGCACCTACCGGCGCGGCAGCGGCTGTAATCAGGGGGTAAGGCATCCATGCACCCACACCACTGTACGCTCTTCATGTCTGGGAGTATGTTGCCAGAGTTTGCACATGGAGTTCCCTGGTGAAAAAACTGCAGCAGGTCCCTTGAGCAGCGGCATGGGAGAAATGTCAGTGCATTATTGCAGCTTGGGGGGATGATTGCAGACCCCTCTGTAGGGGTGAAATCTCAGGCAGAGCAATACTGCTCAAATATGCTGCCCCTGCTCACCCTCCCAAGGCCTGCTGGGCTGCATGGGATGCTGCAACTAGCACAGAGACTGAAGTAAAATAACAAACGTTTCTTTTGCAGCTCCTGTGGGTCCGGAGGAAACACAAACAGCTGAGGCACGCAGGTAAGACTGTGAAATTTATAATGGACTAATGTGTTTCCTGTTTCAGGGAGGAGGAGCCTATCTCTCAGATGCTGCCCTGGAAGACGATTCGAGAAATTTATATAGAAAATTTTTTGAATTTCATAAACCCTAGTGTCCATATATTAATTGTTGTGAAGTGATGAATTGGGGATTTCGCTGCAGATGTGTATATTGTGACTTCCACCGCAATACACCGCCCTTCACCCTAGGAAGATTAAAGGCTTACCAGGGTTTATGAAAATCAAAAATTGTGTGTGTGTGTGTGTGTGTATAATATATGTGTGTGTGTGTGTGTGTGTGTGTGTGTGTGTGTGTGTGTGTGTGTGTGTGTGTGTGTGTGTATATATGTGTATATATATGTATATATGTGTATGTATATGTATATATATATATATATATGTATGTATATATATATATATATATATATGTATATATATGTATGTATATATATATATAATTTATACACACACACACACACACACACACACACACACACACACACACACACACACACACACACACACACACACACACACACACTTTTTGATTTTCATAAACCCTGGTAAGCCTTTAATCTTCCTAGGGTGAAGGGCGGTGTATTGCGGTGGAAGTCACAATATACACATCTGCAGCGAGATTCAGGCTCAGAATACGATCCTGTAGAGGACAGCGGCTCCATGACAGATAGCTGACGGAGTTATGGTCCCTGCCAAGGTCAGGTGTACCAGACCCCGAACTTCTTCTGTCGTTGAGGTGCAAGAACTGCAGGGCTCTCGTATGGAGCAGAGAAGTACTAGTTCCGCTCATCCTTCTGGTGAACTGGCAAGCACCAGCGGCCTAGTACACCCTGGTCATAGTCACACCAGCACTGCAGTATCACATGGTGACGTGGCGAGTCCCATAAGTGTAGTTCAAACTGGTGAGGTGGCAAGTGCAAGTAGTGTCCCGCTGCCACCAAGAAGACAAAGACAGGCCCGTCGAGCCCATAGTGCCCTTCCTGCTGCATTCACCAATCCTAATTGGGAACCCACCACTTCTGCAGCACCCGTACTTCCCCTATTCACTGGCCAATCCGGAATTCAGGTGGAAACAGTTGAGTTTACGCCACTTGATTTTTTTTTTTTTTTTTTTATTCGCTGTTTTTCACGGAAGATCTCTATAGATCTATTGTGGACCAAAGTAATTTTGTATGCTGGTCAATTCATTGCTGCTAATCCCAAGTCCTCCCTTCCCAGAGATTGGAAACCAATTACGGTTTCCAAATTTAACACCTTTCTGGGCATATCCCTCCACATGGGCATAACTAAAGAGTATATTGCGGTCATATTGGTCCATTGACCCAATTCACCATATGTCCGTGTTCTCTGCCTCCATGGCCAGGGCACGATACGAGCAGATCTTGCGGTTCATGCATTTCAACAAGCAAATTACAATTAGAAGAAAAGAGGTTTAACCTTAAACTACGTAGAGGGTTCTTTACTGTAAAAGCGGCAAGGATGTGGAATTCCCTTCCACAGGTGGTGGTCTCAGCGGGGAGCATTGATAGCTTCAAGAAACTATTAGATAAGCACCTGAATGACCGCAACATATAGGGATATACAATGTAATACTGACAAATAATCACACACATAGGTTGGACTTGCGTCTTTTTTCAACCTCACCTACTATGTAACTGTCGTCCTCGTGGAGACCCTGGATGTGATTGGCTCTACAAAATTTGGCCCCTTGTAAACCACTTCAACCAACGTTTTGCAGCCTTGTTTACTTACCATCAAGTTGTCTGCATTTGAGTCCCTGATTAAATTTTCTGGCCGTTGTCATTCAAACCGTATCTTCCCAGCAAGCGTGCCAGATACGGGGTCAAGATGTATAAGCTCTGTGGCAGGGCCACAGGCTATACATGTAGTTTTATGGTTTACGAGGGAAGAGATAGTCACGTAGAGCTGCCAAACTGCCCAGATTACATAGGAAGCGCTGGCAAGATGGTGTGGGACTTGGTGTCACCCTTATTCGGAAAGGGGTACCATTTGTATGTGGACAATTATTACACAAGCGTGCCACTTTTTAGTCACTTGTTTGATCATCAGATTAGCGCATGTGGCACTGTGCAATCTAATCGCCGGGGCTTTCTCCAGCGGCTTGTAGATTCCCGTCTTAGGCTGGGGGAGAGAGCCTGCTTGAAGTGTAATAACTTGCTCGCTGTGAAGTGGAACGATAATAAGAATGTTTTTGTTCTTTCCTCCCTTCATGCAGACACGACGGTCCAAATTCCTACGGCGACTGGTGTTGTGGAGAAACCCCTCTGTGTCCACGAATATAACCAAAATATGTGAGGGGTGGACCTCAACGACCAGTTGTTGGCACCGTACCTAGTTGCCCGTAAGGCTAGACGCTGGTACAAAAAAGTGTCTGTTTATTTATTTCAATTGGCTTTGCTGAACGCTCATGTGCTATACAGAGCTTCAGGTCGGACTGGATCCTTCCTTAAATTCCAGGAGGAGATCGTCAGGGCTCTTCTGTTTCCAGACGGTGCTCCACTTCACCTTCCCAATCCAAATGCAGTAAGCTGGCTGCATGAGAGGTATTTTCCGTATGTCCTCCCGAGTACCCCTACCCAACAAGTCCAAAGAAAATGTGTCTGTAAAAAGTGCGGATATAGGCGTGACACCCGCTATTTTTGTTTTCAGTTACGCCATTCAGCTGCAGCGTTGATTTATTTATCTTGACCGCAACCGCGTTTGCTCCCACAATACATAAAGCCGTGACTACAGCACTGTAGGAGGTGATTTCACCACCACAGTTAAAAACAAAATGGTGCATGTATGCCCATCATTAGAAGTGGGTGGATGAAGGGGGGTATTCTAATGGTGGGCATACCCACTGATCAATTTTTTTTTTTTTTTTTTTTTTCTCGAATCGTCTTCCAGGGCAGCATCTGAGAGGCTCCTCCTCCCTGAAACAGGAAACACATTAGTCCACCATTATAAATTTCACAGTCTTACCTGCGTGCCTCAGTTGTTTGTGTCTCCTTTGTGTTTGTTATTTTACTTCAGTCTCTGTGCTAGTTGCAGGAGACTCCCTGCCAGCATCCCATCCAGCCCAGCGGGCCTTGGGAGGTCGAGCAGGGGCAGCATATTTGAGCAGTATTGCTCTGCCTGAGATTTCACCCCTACAGAGGGGTCTGCAATCATCCCCCCAAGCTGCAATAATGCACTGACATTTCTCCCATGCCGCTGCTCAAGGGACCTGCTGCAGTTTTTTCACCAGGGAACTCCATGTGCAAACTCTGGCAACATACTCCCAGACATGAAGGGCGTACAGTGGTGTGGTGCATGGATGCCTTACCCCCTGATTACTGCCGCGCCGGTCCGGTAGGTGCCTCACGGCTTATTTTTTGTTCCTCTCCTACCCCCGTGATGTCCGCACCCGCCGCCCACTTGATTGCCGTTTTTTGTGCCGCGATTGGCATCCTCTACACACCGCAAAACAAGCCTCTCCTCATGGAGGCTTGGTGGGGTGTACCAAGATGGCGCCAGAGACACTTCCGGGTTAGCAGCCATTTTCCTGGAGCCTGCTTCCAAGGATACAGAATGGGCTACGGTTACATCACTTCCGGGGGCGGGAATTAAAAAAAAAAAAAAAGATTTTTAATAATAGCAAATATATCAATATACATGCATACTGCAGCAGAGTCCCCCTCCCTATTGGTCCCAGAAGGGAGGATACCAATTGCAGCGGCATGTGCAGGTATATCCACCAACCTGCACGGGGTCAGCTGGGGGCGGGGCCAGAGCTTAAGCAGGAAGCAGTTAAAAAGGCCCCTCTAAGCAGAGGATCCTGGTGGCTGACCATGCTGACGCTTCTCCACCCTGCCCTGCAGATCCTGCAAGCCAGGACAGCTCCAAGGTAAGCCAGAATACTCAAGAGTCACCTCTGACTTAACCTTACTGTAAAACTGCCTACTTACAGGCAGCCTTTACCCGCCTACCTCATGGGGACCTTTTTTGTGCTTGATTTCAGGCAAAGACCCCTGAGGAAAGGGAGTGGAAAGCAACAAAACATGTGCTTTGTGCAGCCACCGGTTTTCCCCAGAATGGGGAAAAACCCCTATATCAAAAATGTATAGACAAAATGGTGGCCAAAGAATCGCAAGGGTATCTGAAAGATCTGCTCAGCTCTTTCAAGAAAGAAATACAGAGCACCATGGCACCTCTGCGCTCAGCTATTAAAAAGTTAGAAGCGCCATCAAGCGTCAGTCAGACCAATACCCCGTCTACCACCGGATATGCATTCCTTCAGGTAACAGGGAACAGACAGAACAAGAGGATTCGGATGAATCCAAATCGGAGAATGAACTTTGCTCAGACTCCGACGAGGAAGATGCGGTTTCAGAGGGCAACATTATTTCTATCAGGGGATATGAATAGCCTTCTAAAAGCCATAGAGGACACGCTAGGTATTAAAGAACATAAATCCGCAGAATTTACAATACATGACAAGATGTATAAAGAGCTACAACCCAGAAAGCCTAGTACATTCCCTGTACACCAAACTCGTAAAGATATCTTAAAAAAAGAGTGCGAAGACCCAGAGAAGAAACTCTCTTCATGCCAGCCACAGTCAAACGCAGACCCGTTTGCAGAGACGGACACCAAAACCTGGGCTAAATGCCCCAAAGTGGATGGTTTTCTGGCAAAAATCACAAATAAATCTGACTTGGCCTTTGACGACGCCGGTACCTTAAGTGACCCCATGGAAATCCGGCAATGGCTTCCACCTGCACAGCCCGGACTTTATCAATCTGGCTAACCCAGCTTCAAGAACTTCTGGAGAGTGACACACCTAGGGAGGGCAGCACGGTGGTGTAGTGGGTAGCACTCTCACCTAGCAGCAAAAAGGGTCGCTGGTTCATATCCCAACCACGACACTACCTGCCTGGAGTTTGCATGTTCTCCCTGTCCCTGTGGGTTTCCTCCAGGTACTCCGGTTTCCTCCCACACTCCAAAGACATGACATCCTTCCACGGGAGACATTTATGGCGACAATAGACCTATAGGATGCATACCTACATGTCCCCATAAAGGAGGGTCATCCAAAAATTCCTGAGGTTCGCAGTACAAGGGCCAGCAACTACGCCGCACCCTCAATACACAGCTCTCCTTTTCGGCATCTCCTCTGCACCAAAAATCTTCTCAAAGATAATGGCAGAAGCGTTAAAAGGTCTAAGACAACTAAGTATTGGCATAATACCATATTTAGATGATTTACTATTCTTTGCGGACTCAGCAGAGGCCCTAGAAAGCAACCTGTGCACAAGTATGTCCTATCTGCAAAACCGGGGATGGATAATAAATGCAGAAAAATCACAGATGACCCCAAGCCAGTGAGTGGTATATTTGGGCTATATATACACTGGACTCCAGACTAACGAAAACCTTCCTAATGGAAGAAAAGAACGAAAAAATCACACAGGCAGTAACCTTCCTAATAAGGACCAACGCCATAACATTCAGACAAGGTATGACTGTACTAGGACTGATGTCTTCTATTCCAGCTATCACCTGGGCACATATTCACATGAGACCTCTACAGAACTACATTCTGTCCCAGTGGGATGGCAGCCACTCATCCCTAGACAGGTCCATTCCTGTTCCAACCACAGTCAAACTAACACTACAATGGTGGCTAAATCTACTTCGATACATCGAAGGACGCAAATGGGCCCAATCCAAGCCAATCGGGATCACCACCGATGCCAGTGCCCTAAGCTGGGGGGCACACTTCGAGGGCCTCTGCTCACAGGGAAAATTGACGTCCAAATGGTCCCAAGCCTCCTCAAGCATGAGAGAGCTAAAAGCCGTGGGGGAAGCATTAAAAGCGTTCAAACCAGCAATACAGGGGAGAAAGTAAAGTTACAATCGGACAACGTCACAACTGTGGTATACCTAAACAGGCAAGGTGGGACAAAGTCCCGAAGCTTGATGAAGCTGACGGAGAAAATTATACTTTGGGCAGAACCAAACAAAGTCAATATCAGGTATCTATCTGAAAGGAACAGACAATACGCTGGCAAACTTCCTGAGCCTGAAGACCATAAAACAGACGGAGTGGTCTCTGAACCAAGCGACCTTCGCACAAGTCACTCAAAAGTGGGGAGTACCCGAGGTAGATCTATACGCCTCCAAAGCGATTGCAAAATCACCAACATTCTTCTCTCTGGACCCCATAGATGGCAACAGCGGCGTAGACGCTTTCGACCAGCGCTGGGTATGGCAACTATGCTATGCATTCCCTCCAACTGCCATAATACCAAGGGTGATTCAAAAAATAAAGGCAGAGAGATCAATGGTGATACTAATAGCACCGCACTGGCCACAAAGGGCATGGTTCAGCCACTTGAAAAACCTCAGCATCCAGCCTCAGCTGACACTGATGGACCAGCCAGATCTCCTATCGCAGGGCCCAGTCAACCACCTGAACCACAGAATCCTGAAGCTTTCGGCCTGGGTACTGAAGGGGTGAGACTTCAGAACAAAGGATTGTCAGACAATGGGATCGATACCATCCTAAACAGCAGGAAGCCCGGAACTAGGGCGATCTACGAGGAAGTGGGGGGGAAAAAAGTTTGTCTCCTGGAACAGAAACAAACCATATTCCAAAAGAGGAATAATCCCAACAATCCTGGATTTTCTACAAGATGGAGCAGACAAAAATATTTCCCCAAGTACGCTGAAGGTACATGTTACAGCACACTCTCCTCGTTCATAGACACAAGACTAGCAGAGGACTGCGATTCCCAATGTCACACAAAAGAGCTAGACCAGCCAAAATGAATAGAACTCCAACTTGGGACATGCCCACAGTACTTAGAGGATTTCTTTCCCCTCCATTTGTACCGATGGAAGATAGCTCAAACACAAACCTCACCTTAAATACTGTACTTTTTGTGGCCCTAGTATCAGCCAGAAGAGTGAGCGAAACCCAAGCACTGTCTATAATGGAACCATACTGCCTAATGCATTTAGACAAAATAATTCTCTCTCCAGACCTGGCCATTATGCCCAAGGTCCCCTCAACATTCCATAGAACCCAAAATATCATCATACTTTTGCTTCCAAAAACTATGGCTAGCGAAAAGACACACTCACAACAAACGTAATGTAGGAAACATACTTCGAAAGAACGAAGGATTGGCGAAGAACGACCTCCCCTTTTTTTTGTCCTTTTTTATGCAGGAGTCAACAAAGGGAAACAGGCTTCCAAGAATACCATCAGCAGATGGATAAGAATGGCCATACAGACTATCTATGAGGCACAAAGCCTCACTCCGCCAAGCGGTATCAGAGCATGAAGAACCAGAGCCTGGGCTACCTCGGTCGCAGAGAAAGCAGGGGCAACTCCGGAGCAGATCTGCAGGGCAGCGACATGGTCGAGCTTCAGTACCTTCGCAAGGCACTACCGCATAGACCAGCTGTCTGACCAAGACCAGGCACTTGGTCGCAAGGTGCTCCAGTTTCTATCCCCACCCTAGTAAGTATTGCTTGATACATCCTCTCAGATGCTGCCCTGGAAGACTATTCGAGAAAATAGAGTTAGGTACCTGGTAACTCTTTTTCTAAGAAGTCTTCCAGGGCAGCACTAGTTCCCACCCTTGAAAAGACAAATACCAGGTACAACGGGGGAGCTTTTAAGATTTACTGAGATTTCCTTCGGTGCTTTAATACAACTGAGGCACGCAGGTAAGACTGAAATTTATAATGGTGGACTAATGTGTTTCCTGTTTCAGGGAGGAGGAGCTTATCTCTCAGATGCTGCCCTGGAAGACTTCTTAGAAAAAGGGTTACCAGGTACCTAACTTTATTTTCTTTCTTTTTTTTTTTTGTTCAGGCCACAGGCTGCATGGAAAAAAAAGATTTACAATATATGCGCAACAAGGACCAGCAACGTACTGGTATGTTGCTGGACTTTGAGTGGTTATACCAGAATGATGCCTGCGGGTTTAGGTATCATTCTTTTCAGACAGCGGTCGGCTTTCATGTAAAAGCAATCCTAGCAGCTAATTAGCCTCTAGACTTCACAAGCAGTGGGTGGGAATGTTCAACCCCCCCCCCACCATCTTTCATGGTTTTCTCTCATCTATACCAGGTGTTATGAGTGACCCCGTGACGCCGCCTCACACTGAGATCCCTCATGTGTTGTGACATCACGGGGTTGGAGGACACATACTGCGGCCTTGTTCCGCAGTTCTCATAGGCCAGCATGGGACCCGGAGATCTTTGGTATCAGATCCAATTCAAGTAAGTGTTTTACCCCATCACAGCCGTGCATCCTGCCCACCACCCTCACTACAGCCTTGAGTGTGGTTGGGGCAGCATTGCCATTACATTTACTATCTTTATTCGACTACACTTTATAGATTTTGGATCTGGGTTAATGACTTCTGGCATCTACAGGCATATAGCCTGTATTCAAGCATTTACCCACTAATCTTTTTTGAATTACTATCGGTTAATCAATTGAATTCATCATCCGGTGCCCCCGTTTTTCACTCATAACACCTGGTATAGGTATATATTGGTCCTAGTCCTTACTTTATTCACAGTTATCTTGTCCTGTGTGTGTTCTGGGTTTCACCATTGCATTTACTATTGGTATCTCTACCCTTGGTCTACACACCAGTAACCCTCTACACTTTCCCCTGACTATTTCTCCAATTCTTGGTTGCTCATTTATCATTAATATCCTTCACTGTCACCCTTCAGTCATGGTTTGCTTCTGGTCCTATCACTATCATTTTTCTGCTTATCGCCTTTTTGTTCACACTACCCCTTCTGCTTTCAACTCGGCCGTTGGTATGGACTCTTCTTCCTGATTCTCTCCACCTTATTCCCAATGGTGTTTTTTCCTATTTACCCTTATTCTTTTGACTACATTCATGTATATTATTCATATATACCCCTTTATCACTTAATTAGACGTTTGTCTTCTTGCGGCCTGATTTTGTGCCCTCCCCAGTCGCCACTGGAGACTTTACCGGGTTTGGCCTCAGCGTGTTGTGCGCCTCAACATGGGTAAGCTGCTGTCTACATTTGTCTCTTCCCCATTTACCACACCTTGGTATTATCTATTTTTTATACCCTTCTTTAAATCAAATGAAACTATGTATATCTCATTGCATTGTATTTTATTCGCAGACACATTTCCTGATTAAGCGGGTTTCCCACGAAACTAGTCGAAATTCCATGTCATCTGCGCATATTTTAATATAGTTTGTATTATTATTAATTATTATTATTATTTATTATTATTATGATGTCTTGATTTTTGTATTAATAAAATCTGTTTATTCTTGAACCATCTAAAAAAGTTGGGAGGTAGACATGAGCAGTTTGTTTCGTTCCGAATTGAAATTTGGATGAATTTATGTTTTTGGCAATTCGGATGTAATTTCCGAATTACAATAGTATCGAATTTCAACGAATTTGAAGTAACGGAAAAAAAAAATTTGAACGGAATTCGAATGTGAATCGATTCAAATAGTTTACCAGTTTTCAAAGAGAATAAAATAGGATAGAAAAACATAGAATAGAAAAGAATATAACAGAAAATGAATGAATTGAATATAATATATAATGGAGTAAAACAGAACAAAATAGAAAATAAAAGTAGAACAGAATAAAAAAAAAAAAGAATTGTATAAAATAAAAATATGACCATCTTCTGAAATTCGAATTTCAAATAGAATGAATTTGAATTCGTATACATAAGAAAAGAATAACAATAGAATAGAAAAAAAGAATAGACTATAATAGAAAAACAATCGAATAGAAAGAATATAACCATTTCTCAATATTCAAATAGAATCCATTCCAATTTGAATAAAAAATAACAGAATAGTATAGAAAAAAAACAATAGCATGGAATAGAAAAAAATATAACCATCTTTCGAATTTTGAATATAAAAGGGATAGAATAGAAAATTGATAGAATAAACAGACTAGAAAAACTTAAACTAGAACTTAAAAAAAAAATAGAATAGTACATAAAGATTTGAGCCATTTCCCAAAATTCAAAGAGAATCCATTCCAATTTGAATAGAATAGAAAATAACAATAGTATGGAAAAAAACAATAGAATGGAATAGAAAAAATATAACCATCTTCCAAAATTAGAATTTTGAATAGAAAGGGATAGAATAAACTAATAGAATTTTAGAAAAAAAAAAGTATAGAAAGAATATAACCATTTCCCAAAATGTAAATAGAATCAATTTGGTTTTGAATAGAAAAGAATATATTACAATAGGATGAAGGTTATATTTCTCTTTTTTTTTTTTTTTTTTTTTTTTTTTTTTATTCATTATTTATATTTTACAAAACTAAAACCATACATTGAAAATACAACTTAGATAAGTACTTCTCGAAAATCCCTCTGTAGATTAATAAACCGCCCCCCTCCCTGCAGGTGTTTCTATTTTACATACAAGAAAGCAGATTTCCTTCCTTAATTTCCTAAATTAGAACTCATTATGATTTAACCAATAATCTCCTGAACATAACTCCACGTACCCTTAAACCTCCGCCACCCTGCCCATTTGTCTTGTCGTGCAGCCCCCTCATCTGGTTCCAAACCAGAACCATCCAGACACTCTATATTATAAATTTCATTCACACAAAAAAACCACTCCCGAGTTTTAGGACTCTCAGGTTCCAGCCACTTCTTTGGAATCTGACTCTTAGCAGCATCCAATAATATAGGGACAATGGATGTTTGATATTGCTTAATTGGCTCCTCTGTCCCATGGAATAGACATATCCATGGGTTGTCCGATATAGTTTTATTAGTTGTTGTAAGATTTTCTATACTATAGACACCCCCCAGGTACAATATTTAAAGGAATATTTCACTTTTTTTTTTTTTTTTTACTTTAAGCATCATTAAAATCACTGCTCCCGAAAAAATGGCCCTTTTTTTTTTTTAAACTTTTTTTTTTTTTTTTTGCATTGATACATGTCCCCTGGGGCAGGACCCAGGTCCCCAAACCCTTTTTAGGACAATACCCTGCAAATTAGCCTTTAAAATTAGCACTTTTGATTTTGAACGTTCGAGTCCCATAGACGTCCGATCCATATTTATATTTCAATTATAATTCTTGATCGAATATTTCACAGCAGGGCCCTGTGAGGGCTTACAGTGTTGTGACCACAACAACACCTAAGGGCCAAATTTCTGCTGAGTATATCGGGGAAGGCCCCTACTTTCAAACATCCAACTTACAAACGACTGCTACTTGCAAACGGAAGGAGACAACCGGAAGTGAGATGAAATCTACCCCTAGGAAGGGAAATTCTCTCCTGTAAGAGTTAATATGGGAAAAATGTGTCCCCTTTCCACTGATGCTTTCCAATCCTTGTTTCAATAAATACCCCAAATTTTCAAAAAACATTTGTCATTGGGACAAAAAGTGAGGTGAAATCTTCTGAAGAGGAGCACAGACAGCAAAACAAATGTCACAGGGGTGATAACCCTTCCCTATGTTTTCCAAAAAGCTTAAAATAGATTTTTTGGCTGGAGCTAAACACGTTAAAAATGTACCAGTTCAAAATTACAAACAGATTCTACTTAACAACAAACCTACAGTCCCTGTCTTGTTTGCACCGCCTGTATACTGCTGTTCAGAGTACAGAGCCTGTATGCTGCTGTTTCCTTTTTTAATTTGGGTGCGGGGTTCCCCTTAATATCCATACAAGACCCAAAGGGCCTGGTAATGGACTGGGGGGTACCCATGCTGTTTGTCTCACTGATTTTCATCCATATTGCCAGGACCCGACATTACATTAAAGCCACAAGCAGTTTTAAATGACTTTTTTTTTTCTTTTTAAAAATGTCATTTTGTGCAGGGACTGTGCTAAGCACAGGAAACACGTGCCACTTTACAGGCATACTATAGACACCCCCCAGGTACGATATTTAAAGGAATATTTCACTTTTTTTTTTTTTTTTTTTTTTACTTTAAGCATCATTAAAATCACTGCTCCCGAAAAAACGGCCCTTTTTAAACGTTTTTTTGCATTGATACATGTTCCCTGGGGCAGGACCCGGGTCCCCAAACCCTTTTTAGGACAATACCATGCAAATTAGCCTTTAAAATTAGCACTTTTGATTTTGAACGTTCGAGTCCCATAGACGTCAATAGGGTTCTAACGTTCGTGCAAATTTTCGGTCCGTTTGCAGGTTTTGGTGTGAACCAAACTGGGGGGGGTTCGGCTCATCCCTACTCTTGGGGTCTTAGGCTCTGCTGTTTTTTTATATTCTTTCAATCCTCGTGGTTTTTTCTAGACTATTCTCTTAATTTCTATTCTTTTCAAATTTCAGAAGATGGTTTTATTCTTTCTATTTAATTCTTTTTTTTTTTTTAATTCTATTAGTTTCTATTCTGTTCTTTTATTTACTATTCTATTTTGTTCTATTTTACTCTACTATATTCTATTCTTTTATTTTCTGTTATATTTTATATTTCATTACTTTATTTTCTATTCTATTTTAGTTTCTTTGGAAATTGAAAAACTATTCGAATTTGAAATTGATTCAAAAACTATTTGAATTCAAATAAACAAAACAAATCCCAGAAAACTAATTAAACAAAATGTTTTCATTCTGCACATGTGTATTGGGAGGTATGCTAATACTCAATCAGTAGAAGGAACCAGAGGAAACAATCAGAACCTGGAAGAGAAAGTTCTTTCACTAAGGAGGAAGAAGATTTTATTTTTTCCTTGTTAAATAAATATATTGCGTTTTCACAAAAGAAAAAAATAAAAGGATATGTTACATAGCATACATTCAATACGTTTTACAATATAATAAAGGAATTCGCTATCTTACAACCTTGTTTACTATATGTATTGTGGTGGAGTGGTACCCCACCAGTGTTTGGATGCAGGATTCTCAACCAGGCAGGTTGAGGGGCTCCAGTTTATTTTCTTATTTGGGAGGAAACTGGCTTTTCAGTTTCCTCATTGTTTTACTAAAATCCGTTTTGGGATCTGGAGCCTGGGGATTTCTTAGAGATCAGGGTGGGATGAAATCCCCAGTCCTGGGTCGAGGTTTTGGGACTCACTGGCACTCTGATTTTTCAGGTGAGTGTGCGCCTGATAGCAGAGTCAGGACCATAATTCTGGGCTCCACCCAGAGAGACAAGAGGTCAACAGGTGTGCACTGAAGAAGCCAGAGAGTGCAGGCTGTAAGGTAAAAGCCAGAGACCTGAGTCTGAGGTTGCTGACAGTAGTCAGGAGAGCTCCATGTGGGGGGCTGAGCAGTGGTGTGTCTGCTGCTGAAGAGAGCCAGGTGGCTCGGTATTTTTGTTTGCAATGCTGCATGTGTAAGCCAGGAGGCTGAATATCCTTTTATTTGTTGCTGGCAATAAAAACCCCCTGTGAGGGAAACCACTTTTGCTGTAATTTTGTTTTTCTTTAATAAAAGTGGGCCAAAAAGCCCTGAAAAGGAATTATCTGAGTGGACTGTTCTCGCTAGCGGGTGCCAAACTTGAGCTAAACAACCCCCAAACCTTACAGTATGCTGAAAATAAAAGATGTAAGAAACAAATTATTAATCTAGTAATCAGACTAAGTATCCAGAGCATTGCAAAAGAATAATAAAAAGGGGAAAGAGGGAAAGATAGAGATAAGAAGATTTTTCTCGGAATGGTGTCCTGGCTCACGATAGATATACCCACATAGTACATATTTAAGTAGTGGTATGGTATACGACCTATTGAGGTAACAGAGATTGGTCAAAATCGGTGGGGAGGTAGTGTTTAACCCATGGTTGCCAAATTTTGCGAAATGGATTGATTTTATTTTCTTCAATAGCTGTCATCTTAGCATATACAAGTGCTCTGTTCATTCTGTATTTGGTTTCAGCAAGAATTCGATTTTGGGACTTCCATGCCAATCGTTTGCTTTGCTGCAGTACTAAGTTGAATAGACAATTAAAATTGAGTATGTGTGAGTATAGAGGGTTTAAAGTTTAGGAGAGCCGTAGCAGGATCTGGAGGAATACTGATTTCCAAAGCTTTATAAGCTATAAAAAAATATATTCTTCCAGAATTCTTGAACTACAGGACATTGCCACCATATGTGGAAATGTGTACCTGGCGTGTCACATCCACTAAAGCAATTAGGTGAGTACATGGGGACATATTTAGCTATTCTAGCTGGTACTCGGTACCAACGTGCTAGAACCTTGTAATTTGTTTCTACAGCCAAACGGTTTGTAGAGGAAGTTTTGGTGGCTAACCATATATTAGACCAATCTTGGTTGTTAAACTCTCGATTCAAATCCTGTGCCCATTTAGAAGCGTATGGGGGTAGAGACTCACTAGAGATCATATTAAGTTGGTTGTATAATATTGAGATAAGTCCTCTAATGTGAGGGTCGCTTATACAAATCCGCTCAAATTGAGTCATTTGATTAAAGGTTGAGCCTGTACTTAGAAGTGGTTCATAGAAATTTTTAATTTGTAAATATCGGAATATTTCTGTTTTTAGGTAACCCAAAGGTCTCATATAGTACAGGAAAGGTATAAATGGCTTTAGCAGAGGTAAGATTGTCTAAGTGAGTTAGGTTCTTGGATGACCATACAGAGAATGATCTTGGAAATTTCCAAGCAGGATAGAAGGCTGGATTATTAAGGAATGAAAACAAGGGATTATGTGGTGATTGAAGATTATGCGCAGATTTATATTTATCCCAAATTGCTAGGGTCTGTTTCGTGATAGGATTAGAAAGATGTACTCTATCCGAAGGACAAGGCCAAAACATATTTGCCACTGAGATAGGGTCACTTTCCACCATTTCAATAGATACCCATAGGGGAGTTTCAACATAAGTATGATATTTGGGAATAATTGCTATCTGTGCGGCGTAGTAGTAAGAAGAAAAGTTGGGTAGTCCCAAACCTCCACTTGATTTACTAAGATAAAGCGTGGATTTAGTTATGCGAGGTTTGGTGGTGCCCCAAATGAAGGGGAAAAATTGGTGACTCGCGCTAAACAAATTAGTATGTGTGTGGCTAAAGGGTACCACAACCATAAGTAAGTCAAAATACAAAAAATATATATAAATGTGATAGTGTAGCTCACTATACAAAGTTGGGGGAATACACAGGCCCCCTTGGGTACATATACAGATTATGCAATAATGTATCACAATTAGTGCAGAGAATCTATAAAAAGAATGAGTTCCATGTATGATATATACAAAATTAGAAATATAAGTGTGAAGTATTAAAGAAATAGTCCATATGGAAAAAACACCCAAAAAAAGTGATTGACAATCCTGGGTTGTCCAATTGTATGGAATCCTAGGTGTATGGGTCCACCACCCTAAATAAAGAGCCTGGCCGCTTACCAGAACCCCATGACCCCCCGTTACAGAGGGTATAAATGGGCTGTGAGATCCTGCTGATCCGGAACTCCCAGGAGTCAAGATGGAGGCTGGAAAAGGATGTCAGGAACTGTGGTGGAGATGAATGGGTCCACAGGGAAGGATTCAGCCCTCAGCAAAGTGTTATCATCATAAGGAGAAAAAGAGGAGGGCTCCCATAGAGTAAAATCAAACGATATTTATTTAAAATAATAGTATACACTCACATGTAGAATAGGAAATAACATCCTCAGAAGAAGAACAGTCTGGCACAGGCCGGATGACCACAGATGGCCCGTCCTGATGTATATACAGCGACAGTGGGAGGTGACGCGATGATACCGCTCAGCCCTACACTGCTTTTCGCAAAAAAACTGCGTCTTCCAGGGGCAAATGAAGGACATAACTCTACGTTGAGTAAGTCTAAGAAAATAAGATGGTAAAGATATAGGGAGTACCCTAAATAAATATAGGAATTTCTGCAATATTGTCATCTTTACCGCATTAATCCTTCCCAACCATGACAATGAAAGGTAAGCCCATTGTTTCAATAAGCCAGAGATTTGTTTTAGGAGGGGCAGGTAATTAGCTGCAAATATATCTTTAAGGGAAATTGTGAGATTAATTCCTAGGTATGGAAGTTGCTTTAAAACCCAGTAAAAGGGTAAGGAAGTTTGTGTCTGAAGTTCTGATTGAGATAATTAAATATTTAATGCATTCAATTTTGTTGGGTTAACGTAAAGTCCTGAGATATGGGCGAAATTATCTAATGTTTTAAGTTAGGGGTGGATATATGAGGATGTGACAAGAATATGAGAATGTCATCCACAAAAAGACACAGTTTATGATGATGACCACCTAATGCTATGCCTTTAATGTTAGGATTGGTTCTAATAAGGTGTGCCAGGGGTTCTATTAACAGGGCAAAAAGTAATGGGGAAAGAGGACATCCCTGTCTAGTGCCTCTTTTGATATCAATCATTGTTGACTTATAACCAGCATATTTGATATATGCTCTAGGATTATTATATAAAGAGGAAACCCAAGTCAAAAAGTTGTTTCCAAACCCCCATTTTTGAAGTACATATTCCATATAAGGCCAGGTAACAGAATCGAATGCTTTCCTTATGTCTAAGGATACGAGGCAAGCTGGGATTCATCTAGTTTTAGCCGCATGAATAAGCAAGAGTGCTCTCCTAATATTATCACCTGCCTGGCGTTTAGGCATAAAGCCTGTTTGGTCCTTATGAATTAGATGACCAATAATATTATTCAATCTAGTGGCTAGAATTTTAGCTATTAATTTTATATCAAGGTTGAGGGATATGGGATGATAGTTACTCCAAGAGGTGGAGTCAGAGTGTGGTTTGGTGATCATTGCTATTATAGACGTAAGAGTCTCTGTTCTAAATGAATTACCTTTTAAGGATTGAATTGAAAGCTTTAGTTAGGATGAGCATTAAAATATGTGCAAATTGTCCATAATATGTTGCTGAGAATCCATCTGGGCCCGGTCTCTTACGTAGTTTTAAAGATTTTATAGCATTAAGAACTTCAGTATCTGTAATTGGGCTTTCAAGAAGATCTCTCTGTTGATCTAGATTAGGAAGTGTGATATTAGAGAATATAGCATCTGTTTTAGTTATATCAAAATTTGGAGCAGAAGAATATAATTTAGATAGATTAGAGCGAAAAATCTCAAGAATTTTCACTGGGTTACTAGTGTATGCTTCTCGGGATACTTTCAATCTGATAGGCGTATGTATGTGTTGTGAATTCTTTAGAATTCTAGCCATAGGTGTATCTGGCTTATTTGCTTTACGATATTGAACATACTGGCATTTACTTATAATCTTATCTGCAGAATCAGTCAAAAAAAGATCCAGTTTAAGACGGGCTTTTTCTAATTTAGAATTGTTAGTGGGAGTTGGGGAGGTTTGAAAAGTCTGGTGGCAGTCATTAAAGGTAGATTCAAGTTTTGCAAACAAAAGTTTGCGTTCTCTTTTAAGGGCAGTTGCTTGTTGTATTAATCTACCCCTAATGACTACTTTGTGTGCCTCCCATAAAGTAATAGCAGAGACTTCACCTGTGTCATTAGATAATCAGAGATTGCTTTTTCAATATCAATACGATGAGAAGGATGGGTCAGTATTGAGTCGTTTATACACCAGGTGGTATCTTGAGATCTAGGGACTGTGGAAGCGATGGTAGTGAATACTGCACAATGGTCTGTCCAAGGAAGAGGAATGATTTTGGCTGATATGATTTCTGGTAGCATACTTGACGGAATAAGAATATGATCTATTCGTGAAAAGGAGTAATGTGGGTAGGAGTAGTGAGTAAAGCATCTACTGATAGGGTTCATTTCTCGACAAGTATCTACCAGACCATACGTGGTAAGAAGATGTTGAAAAGTTAGGTTTATTGAGCTTGTAGTAGGTCCAGAAGGAGATTTATCCAAGAACGGGAAAATAGTTGCATTGGAATCCCCACGTATAACAGTACCAAATTTATGTACATCTATAAGCTGAAAAAGGTGCGATAAAAAAGCTGTTGGGTGTTTATTGGGGGCATAGTAAGACACAATCGTAATAGGATTATCAGAAATAAATCCTGTTAGGAGAATATATCGTCCTTCAGGGTCTGTTAATTGTGATACAAGGTTAAACGGAGTGGAACGGTGGAAACCAATGAGGGTTCCGCGCTGTTTAACCGTAGCAGAAGCAGTATAGAATTGTAGATATGATGAAGAAAGAAATTTGGGGTAAACTTTGTCAGTGAAA
Source organism: Aquarana catesbeiana (assembly GCF_042186555.1). Classification (NCBI taxonomy): domain Eukaryota; kingdom Metazoa; phylum Chordata; class Amphibia; order Anura; family Ranidae; genus Aquarana; species Aquarana catesbeiana. The sequence continues at coordinate 981,685,508 of NC_133324.1, read as the reverse complement.
TGAGTTTCCTGCAAACATATGATATTAGCTTTCTTCATTGCAAAAGAGCGAAGTGCCTTGGTTCGCTTATGTGGAGTATTAAACCCTTGTACATTTTAATGACAAGATATTTATAGGAGCCATAAACCAACAAGTGTGAATATTATATCATAACAAGTAAAGTACTCACCGAGAGCCAGGATCCTCAATCCGAGAATCAGAAGGGAGAAGTAAAGGTTAAAGAAAGAAGCAATAAGACAAAAGAAAAAAAAAACAAAAGAGAATTGATCGAACCCAATATAAAGATAATTTAGCAGTATGTAGAGGGTAAATAATTGGGTGTGGGAACATCTCAGGAGAGTATTAAGTACTCCCAGAGAGGATCCAGGACCACTAAGAAGGACCCCCATAACAATGGTGGGAGTCCTCAAGTGGTATAAGGGGCAGCAAGAAATTCCTTAGGGATAATTAACATCGGAGGACCACAGGAACTATTCCATTGCTATCATGGAACATGACATTGAAATTATTTTTAAAAATATAAAAACAAAATGAAGTTAAAGTTCAAAAACTGAGAGAGAAAAAAAAATATATATATATATTTTTTATACTTATTACAGTACCATGTAGCCAAAGCTCATTTCAGTCATGAATATGGCAGATTAACTCAGCCAGCATACAGTGCTGGAAAATGTAAAGAGAGAGAATACTTTATTGGAACTGGATTATCAGTCCATTGAATCCTCGTTGTTCGGCGGTGAATGTTCATATCGACCTCGTTTATTAAGATTTTGTTGGGAAGATGTGGAAGAGCTGGATTTTGGGTCCTTATTATGCTGTGTAGAGCGGGAGGCTGGGCATCTGAGACTGGTTCTTGGAAAAGACTGCTTCAGCTAAACCCATTTCAATGAGGGCCGACTGCAAGTCCTCTTAGTATCTGTTCTTTGGTTCTGTAATAGTGCATTTTGGCTATTATATCTCTCGGAGGACCATTAATTTTGCGTGGGGCTAGCGCTCTATGCCCTCTATCCATTTCAAGTCTGTCAATAGGGGTACCAGGTTCCTAAAAGAGGGCCGTGACAGTAACCTGCAGGTCTAAAACAGATTCAGGGATTCCCCTGATTCGCAGGTTCGATCTGCGATCCCTATTCTCTTGGTCTTCTAAACGTGCCTGTAGTGTAAGGTTTTCCTCTTTAAGTATCAACTCAGATGTATAGTTCTGTGTAAAATTATCCATTTCATCAACCCTCAGTTCTAAATCAGCTGTTCTCTGACCTAACTCTCTTATCTCTTTAGTTAATTTGTCTGTTCTGAGATCTGAAGTTTGCTTGAGGGCTTTCTGAAGCATATATTCAAATTTTTGAATATGTCGGGTTGTACAGTTGTTTGTAAGTCACAAATGTCATATTCCGGCTCAGACTTGCCATTAGTAGTCTGTGTCTTCTGGCTATGAGGCAGAGACTTTTTACTGTGTGTACTGCTGCGCTGTGAGGGAGAGGATGCCGCCGCCATTCTAGCCGCCAGTCTGTGTGCCGTTTCCTTCGATTTACCTGATTTAAGTTTTGATTTAGGTCCTTTCAGGACCATTATTTATGAATCTGATAGTGCTGGGTAGAGTTTTCTAATGTTTTGAGGAGATTGCGGTGCCTCTGGGACCTGTAGTCCTCCGGTGAAATCTCCAGAGGAGCGGAGCTCTAAGGTAGCATAACCGTTACCTCAGGCTGCCACGCATGCAGATTTTTTTATTTTTAATGCTCAAAGCTAGATGTGGCCTTGTTGTAAGATTCCAGGTATGCAGATGTTTCCTTTGTTGAATCAGAATCCATTGAGGGTCCAATGGATAATAGGGATGAGCCGAACTACCCTGGGTTTAGTTCAAGTAGGGATCAGTGAATTGGTTTGGATGATGAACCCAAACCCTATTGAAAATCAATATAATCCAAATCTGTCAAATTTTAAAAATAGCTGTTTTCCTGGCAGATAGGCAAGAGGGCGGAGGTTGCCCAGGGGAACACGTACCAATGCAAACATTTAAAAAAAATTCCATTTGGCTAAGAGCAGTGTTTTTTTTTTTTTTTTAATTTATTTTATTTATTTTTAAATGCTAAAAGTGGAACATTAAAAATGCCCAATTCCTTTACCCACTGGAACACGAAAGGTTTTACCCCCTTTAGGTCCAGGCCATTTTTTGCTATTTGGCACTGCGCTACTTTAACTGATTTGCACAACCATGTAATACTGTACTCAAATAAAATGTAGATTTTTTTTTTACACAAAATATTGCTTTCTTTTGGTGGTATTTGATCACTGGGTTTTTTCATTTGTATTATTTAAATGAAAAAAGACCAAAAATTTTAGAAAAGCACCGCCGATACTTTCTATTATAAAACCTATCCAATAAAAATGTCTTCATAAGTTTAGGACCAAATGTATTCTGCTACATGTCCGTTGATTGTAGACATGTGCACTGCCGAAGAAAAAAAAAATTTTTTCAGAAATTCTAAAACCAAAAAATAGGAAAGAAAATATGAAATAATAACTATTGAAATTTCCTTTCAAACTTGGCTGTTAGTCAACAGAATGAATATACATTTATCTGAAGCTACAAATGATCTAATGAACAAATGGAACGTAATGAATTAATAATAAAAAGTTTTTATTATTATTTATTATTATTGTTTATTAATATTAATTAGTTATGTTCCATTTATTTAGATACTGCATTTGTTATTTCGAATAATTCATAACTTTGTATAAATTTGTATTCTTTACATTCTATAACAGCCAAATCCGAAAGGGAAACTCCAATACCTATAATTAATAGTTAAGGTATTTATAGTTATTATTTCAGATTTTTGGATTTTCATTCTTTTGAATTTTCGTTCTTATTTTGGGATTTACGAATTTTCAAATATTCGGAAAAATCAGTTAAACGGGTTTTCATTAATTCAGATATTTTTCCAAATTGAACGAATTTGTTGAAATTTAATTTAAACTAATTCAGAACAAAACAAATTGCACATGTCTAATTGGTTTGTGAGAAAGGATAACAGGTGCTACTAAATCTGGGGTCAGCCAATTAAGGTTGGTAAGCAACTCTGGAAGGCTACTGTTGGCTCTACGCCATGTTGCCTGCCGTCAGGTGCCCTGAGTAAAATCCCTCCTTACATCAGGTGTTCCCAATGGAGTCCCTCCTTACATCACAGGTGTCCCCAGCAGAGTCCCTCCTTACATCACAGGTGTCCCCAGCGGAGTCCCTCCTTACATCACAGGTGTCCCCAGCGGAGTCCCTCCTTACATCACAGGTGTCCCCAGCAGAGTCCCTCCTTACATCAGGTGTCCCTCCTTACGAAAGCCGCACCTGCGACGCCACTGGTGATTTGGTCTCCGTTATATTACAGAACACCAGCTCGTGGATGCCGAAGGGAAGAACCAAGAGGGGCCGCCTGAATTCTGCCTCTTGTTTCTTCCTTGCGATAGCTGGTCTTCTGTAAAATGGCAGCCGGCAGAGACAATTCACCAGTACCGGCCACGGACTACTAGCTGCAGAAAAAATTGGGAAAATGCTGATTTCCTGGGACACGGTAAGACCAGGACAAAGGTCTAAATACTGGGAATGTCCCGGGAAATACAGGACAGTTGGCAACTAGGGAGGAGCTGAACACCCCCGGTTCAGTTTGCACCAGAACTTGGGAACAGACAAAAAATTTGTGCAAACATGCGAACACTGTTAAAGCCTATGGGACACAAACATGAAAAATCAAAATTGCTAATTTTAAAGGCTTATATGCAAGTTATTGCCATAAAAAGTGTTTGGGGACCCGGGTCCTGCCCCAGGGGACATGTATCAATGCAAAAAAAAGTTTCTAAAACTGACTTTTTTTGGGAGCAGTGATTTTAAGAATGCTTAAAGTGAAACAATAAAAATAAAATATTCCTTTAAATGTCGTGCCTGGGGGTCCCCTTTAGTCTGCCTGTAAAGTAGCAAATTTTTCCCATGTTTAGAAAAGTACTGCAGCAAAACAGAAAATTGTATACTCACCTTTCCGTAATTTTCCTTTCCTGATGCATCCCATGGCAGTACACTGGGTTGTGACTCCGCCCCCACAACCTGATAGGACTGGTTAGTTATAAGCATTGAAGAGGAGTCCACCGCTACATTCTCAGTATCTATTACCTTAGTTGGGTGGATATCTGTGTGCTGCCATGGGATGCGTCAGGAAAGGAAAATTACGGTATACAATTTTCCATTTTCCTGAAGCATCATGGCAGCACACACACTGGGAAATAACCCGCTACATGGGTGGGTGCTTTTCAAAGATTTTTATTTTTATCCACAAGATATGGAAGAATTAGCTTTAATGATCGATCTTCCAAATTCAACCGTTGTTAACTGAGCTGGGTCTATTCTGTAATGAGACATGAACGTGGTTCTAAAAGACCAAGTTGCTGCCTTGCAAATAGTTTCCGGCGACACTCTACAATATGCTGCCCAAGATGTCGCCACTGTCCTGGTCGAATGAGCCTTCAGGTCGTTGGGTATTGGAAGAAGCTGGATTCCATACGCCCTCTTAATGATCTTTATTAGCCAAGAGGCTCTTGTCCTGGAAGAAGCTGCCTGGCCTTTCTTAGCGCCGTGTGGTATGATTAGCACGTTTTCTGCTTTCCTGAATGGGTTAGTAGCCTCCAGATATGAAGAAATATCCAATGGATGTGGGTCCCCTTGGCTAGTGAGGAACGTTGGCAAATTGATCTCTGGATTGAAGTGGAAAGCAAATGCTACCTTAGGTATGAATTGTTCAGAAGGTCTTAGAACAACTCTCAGGACAGAAAATCAAATGAGGTTCTTTCATTGATAGTGCTTGCAGCTCGGACACTCTCTTTGTGGAGGTTATTGCCATTAGAAAGGCTAAATTGAGTGTTAGTCCCATAATGATATCGACTCCAAAGAAAAAAAGGGTTCTTTTGATAAGGCCTCAAGAACTATCGATAAGTTCCATGTTGGGAAGGTCGGCTTCCTAGGTGGTCTTATTTTAAAACCTGCTTTTTGAAATTGAATTATGAGGCAATTGAAGGCCTATTTGATTCCCATCATGGCTGATAAGGCAGATATTTGAACCTTTGGTGTTCTTGAACTTAGATCTCTTTCCAGGCCTAGTTGTAAAAATTCAAGAATTTGTGACACTGTAGGAGAAAGTGGGTCCCAGGACTGTTGTTGTGCTAATGTAGTGAATCTTTCCCAAATTCTGTTATAAGTGCTGATAGTCGACTTCTTCCTTGCCTGTTGCAGGGTAGCCACCACCCTTATAGCGCAACCTTGATCTAGTACACTCTGTTTCATTTTCCAAGCCATTAGGTGTAGTCTTTCTGGTGCTGGATGTAGGAACTGACCCTGTGAGAGTAAATCCAGAGTTACCGGAAGAGGTAATGGGTCCTCTGTACTCAGTTGTAGGATGGTCGTGAACTACGGCCTCCTCGGCCAAAACGGTATTACTACTATCACCGTGGATGTTGAGTTCCTCAGTCTGGCCAGGAATCTGGCTATTAAGTGGAGTGGAGGAAATATATAACCTAGGCGGAACCTCCACTGGTGATGGAGACAGTCGACCCCTAGTGCCGTTGGATAGGCGACCCTCGCCAGGAACTTGGCACACTTGTTTTTTCTTTGGGTTTGCTGCCAAGTCAATATCGGGAATGCCCCACTTGCGTGTTAGAAGGGAAAAGGCTTGGTGATTTCGTAACCATTCATTGTTCGAGATGAACATTCTGCTTAGATCGTCTGCAAGTTGGTTCTGCACTGCTGGGACGTACACCGCTTTCAGGTCTTCCAAATGGTTTTGGGCCCAGTCGAGGATAGGATGCACCTCCCGCATGAGAGCGCTGCTCCGTGTGCCCCCCTGCCTCCGGATTTAATTTACCACCACCGTATTGTTCGTGCGTACTAATGCACTCTTCCCTGTGAGGTATAGCCTGAACGCTAAAAGAGCCTGAAAGGCGGCCCTGAGCTCCAGGATGTTCGATACTACACCCTGGGGGCGAAAAAACCAATGGCCCTGTACCGCCTGATCTCGGTAATGTGCTCCGCAACCTTGGAGCCTTGCGTCCGATGTGATTTATTTCCGGCTGAGGGGGCACAATGTGTCGATGATGTTTTAGGTTGTTGACTCGCATCCACCACCATGCAGATTGTTTTACTGGATTTGTTGACGAAGGTTTGTTAATCCATTAATGTTCCATTCCATTGTTTCAGGAACGACAGTGGTTCCTAAGAACCAGTGACAGCAGGAAGCTGTTATATATAGAAGTTGTAGAAATACTGCTTCTAATTATGATGCTTGATGGTTTGGGCATTCAACTAAACAACCAAAGTTCAGATCGAATTGCCAGCTTATCCCTAATGGATAGGAAGGTAAAGGCTCTCCTTAGGTTAGCCTAGGATGTAAGGTATTCCTCCATGGCACTAGCCTAATGTGTGTGGCTCACACCCCATATGTTTGATTGACCACTTAGGTCAGCACCTTGCAACAGATTGTAAATATCCTTCAGGTGGTCTCCAAGTCTTATTTGGTAGACACAACCATGAAGTCCGTCAGAGCCTCTACAAGATTAGCTGCTTTTTGTCAATTTGGGTAGAAGGGCCATCTGGCACAGCATGCAATACACTGGCATTGCAATCTGGGGGTGGGAATGTGAGTTTGTAGAGGGTGGGACCAGTGGGCACAGCTGCTACCACTGCTGGGAATGTGGGCAAACAAGAAATAGGACTAGTGGTCAGCACTGATATTAATGCTGCTACCACTGAAAGCATCGGAACCTCATGCTGTCATCACAGGACACAACCCAAACATAACTGTGATGGAAAAACTGACCAAAAAGTAGTACTGTCAAAGCAAATCTGGAACAGTTGGTAATTATCGATCACTGGAGCCCATCATTTCACCTGCTAGCTAATACAGTGTTTTAAATGGAAGTTATTAAACAGTAAAAAAAACAGTAGAATCCAAATCTGTACACTGGAACATTATAGAAGTATAGGTTTTCCAGACATGAAGTAGTAAAGTAGTAGTAAATATTGGTAGTACTAATAAAAGTCATATGCTCCGATAGCAATCCCAAAGAAAACGCGACTAGCCAACAATGGGAAAAGAACTCGCAATAGATCTGTTAAAGGAAGAGTGGGAGCAAAACCACACTCACATCCACAAAGGGTCAACCAACATTAACGCACAGGAAAATGGGTACAAATCTATTCTAGGTGGTACAGGACCCCAGATAGAATCCATTAATATCATCCCAGTGCCTCCCCACAATGTTGGAGATGCAACATGGCCTGAGGTTCCCTACTCCACATATGATGGGAATATCCATTGTTACAACCATACTAGAAAGAAATACACCGCCTTACCTCCCATATAACGACCTACTCCCCAGACGTCACACCGGCTCAATACTTGCTCCACTAACCTTCCATACCACAATCCACTTACAAATGATCTCTCACCCTTCACCGCATTAATGCAGCTAAAATGTGTATTCCTCTACATTGGAAGGACAGCACCCCTCCAGCATCTCAGAATGGCTTCAACGAGTAGGGAGAATAGCGGAAATGGAAGACCTAGTACACCAGGCTAGAGAGAGCCCGACGAAATTTCAAGTCTGGGCCTGCTGGTTACATTTCACAGAATCTGTAGAATTCCAATCTATTGAACATATCTCAATAGCTTGACCTGGGGGTGTAATGGATGTGAATAATAATGATATCAGGTGTTACTAGGTTACTAGGTGAGGTATATTAAAATGTCTATTCCAAACGCTTTATATCTGTATCCGACACATTGAATGTTAAAAAACGTAACACTTTCCAGATATTTTGCTACTTCCTCTTTTTCTGTCTGGAACCAGACCGCATTGAGTTATCAATAGATTGTAGCTTCCTGTAGCTTTCTGTTACTTCCTCATTCATCTCCCAGAAATTGCATCAAAAGCAGACATGACGTCAACATATAATAATAGCTTTGATTAATTGTCAAGTTTGTTGAGATTATTGCTAAAAGTTACTAAAACTGCTGACTTTGACATGTTTTGCATATGCTGTACTATTTTGTGAGGGTATAAAACCCACTGTAAAGCGGAAATTAAAGACTAGAGGTTTCTTATTCTGAACTAAGTGTCAGAGCGTGATTACTTCTTAATGGCATGCATGCTTTAATTTGATAAAGGGGTAGATATAATAATTTCAGAACTTTTATTCTGAATCCAAAACATTTTGGCGCCCAACATGGGGCTCGAGGCTAGGATCGCCAGGTAGCCGATCTCAAGAAGGAACCAGGATGCAGGAGGAGACTGATCAACTCTAGAAATGGTAAGACACTTTTGATATCTTGTATATCTAGTCTGCTGTTTATCCTGTATCCGTGGCTGATCAATCTCTGTGCCCATATCGGCTTCCTGCGATCCTCAAAGACAGGTATTAATCTTGCCTCGAGTCTGTTGATAAGTTAAAGAACCTGCAAATTATATCTACCGCCTGTTTTGTTCTGTTCTGTTTTGTTGATTGATCATTGTGTTTGGTGATGGCTGTTGGGGATTGCTTATATAGTCATGGATGACAGATGAAATTAGTTGACGTGGTTAAACTTCTCCTGGGACTAGGAGAAGGTGTCAGGACGTGGTTAAACTCCTCCTGAGGGAATAAAAATAAATAATTATGCAGGCAAAGCACGGGTACAATAAGTACAGAAGTATGGGCAACCGGGAAACCTCAGGGGGGGCGTCAGGAACACGCACAGTGGCATGGGGGATCCCGTGACAGTTTGAGAGATCCTGTACTCCATTGCAGCCGTCACATATCTTGTTGGTTGATTATGTCATGTCCTAAATGTGTTTGTGGTCTGTTATTTGGGATACATGAAGAGGGCTGGGGGTTGATTGAAGTGGTAGAGCCAGGATATAGAGTTGAGTCTCTTGGTTACAAACCTCTACTGCCATATACCCCGCGTTTATTGGTGTTCAGATTGAATGTGCATTATCCAGTAAAAATTGTTGTTGGCAAATCACTGGAAGTAATAGAGGCTCAAACCAGAATAACAGGACGTGCAGCCGAAAGGTGCCCCTTGCAACTTGAACAACCGGAAGGGTTAGAAGAAGGGGAAAGAGACAGAGTGAGAAGTTTGGGTATTGAATTGGGACATGTAAATGAGATTTAAAGTGGTGCATTGAATATTAATTACTGTACTCCTTATCTGTTTGTTAATTGTCTTGTTGAGGGTAATAAGTAGTCACGTATTACCCGCCCGCTCCCTTACCTGTGGCCATCTGAGTGGACACTGCTGTGACTGGTCTACGTTTTGGGAAGACGCGTGTAAGGAGACTTGCTTGGCAGTCGAACACTGTAGACGTTTTTTCTCTCTCTCTATCCATTTTGACTTTTGTCCTCGTTAACTTGAGACTGTGATATGGTCTGAACTGGTACCAGGTGACGGATAGAGGATTGTCAGACCCTTGAGTCAGGACAGCCTCATGACCCGTTGAAAGTCCTGAGCAGACACACATAAATATCACAGTCATCAAGACAGAACATAGCAAGATAGTGATATATATTGGAAAGTGGTCTGAAAGAGGACAGGTGGTGGTCAGAGGATTGTCGGACCCTCGAGTCCAGGACAGCTTCATAAAACCGCCATACAAATCCTGAGCCTGGACACATAAACTTCCCAATAGCTAACGATGGGGCAGAAGTTAGAAAGACCTAAAGAGGGTAGTTTGGCTTGTGATCTGGTATTAGAGCGAGAAGGAGAGGATGCTATCAAGGAAGGGAAGAGATTGGCAAAAGTGTGTGGAGTCACTAGCCATTTGGGTGGTCGGCTAGAGCCGAATGAATGGTGTACTCTGTTAAGAAGGGAAAGGGGTTTGTTATGGGGCCATGGGCTGCTGCAAACAGCAGACGCTTGGTTTAAAGTTGCCAAAGCCATTCATGAAGAAGGATGAATAGAAAATGAAATATTTCTGAATGGTTGTATTATGTATGTATACAAGAAGCCAGAAAAGGGGTCAAAAGCTAAGACAGACAGCCAGCCACCGCCCTATAATGGTGTCTGGACCCCAGGAAGTACACACTCCCAAAACGTTACTCCCCCTCTGCTACAAGTGACAGGGGAGCCTGTGACACCTCCCCCACTGTGCTTAATAATAGACAATGTGCACTTGTCTTTATACGGCTCAGGTGGTTGCTGTCACACACGCCCAACACAAACTGTACCACTGCCCCCACCGGAACCTACCCACATACATCCGGTGATAGACCAGTCCTTGCTATCGTATTACAGAGCCCAACCTACCCCAGTAATGACAAGGGTACATTCTGGGAAAGACTCGGACAGCTCCCAAGGGCGGAAACACAGACACTCAAGCCTCAGGAGGTCCCCCCCTTAGCCCTCCTGCCCTAATAGACCTAGGACTAAGGACTCAGACTCTACCCGACCTAATGCTAATAGACTAGGGGACCCAACTTTAGCCCCAACCCGGTCCCTCCTCTTAAAGTCCTGACCAGGGTCACGCCGGCCCTGTTAGGATGCACCAAGTTGACAGGCATGCTGGAACAGGTGCAACCCCAAAACGACAGACTGTTACATTGTAAGGCACACCCTGCATCGGATCCATCCCCATGTATGACTCACAAGCTGGGGGAATGGTTTCCTTTGTGCCATTGTCCAACATCCCATTCGACTGCATATACGGTGACATACATTTACAGCCCCTCTTACACCCCTTGTAATCCAGTACCCACAATCCCCAGCTCAAAGAACTGCTGGGGGATCCAGGCCAGCACACAGTGGGAGGAACAGTGGGGGGAAGCGGCAACAGAGCCTGATCAGAGTTATTGGGGATATATTTAAAGTACTCAAAAATGTATGTCTATATGAAGGGCCATTTTCAATACGGTCCTTTCCTTTCATCACCAAGAGACTGAGAAACTGAGAGTCTGACTTTAAGGAGTTTCTTTAAAACAGTGAATGTAGCAAATGTGCTATATTCATGCAAATTGTAATTATGTAATTGTGTTTAAGCTGTATTAGAAAGAAATGATTTTAAAATGAAGTTTAAAATGTTCAAATTCAATTGAGAATATATTTAACAGTAAGAGGAACTTTATGCTCTGGGCGTTATGCCAGGAGAAAAGCGAAAGAGGAAGTGTTTTCTTCACTCAAATCTGTATCTAGATTTGAAGGCTCATTCACATCTGAGTATTTAGAAAAAAAAAAAAAGAGAAAAAAAAAAAGAGAAAAGAAAACAACATTTATTCTGTATGTATTCATATATGCACTCTGAAATGTCTGACGCCTATATGTGTATAGGAAATCACATGAGGAAAGGCAAATTTGTTGAGAAAAAGCACAAGAAGTTTACTGATTTGGGTTTTAGTGTGCTGAACAAAGACACATAATTTATTTCACATCTTAAAGAGTTAATCCAAAAGGGTCTGAGTATAGAGCTAATGGAGCCCGAGGCTGTAGTAGCTAGTGGAGCTAATGGAGTTAGTAGTAGTTAGGTCCTCACAAAGCAGTAGAGAGTAGCTCCTCTCATGATGGCCTCTGACACACCCTATCTGCGCCCATCAGTACCAACTCCACGTGTCTGCTACAACTGCAGAAGACCTGGCCGTTCTAGAAGAGAATACTGAAGACAGCAGAAGCTTGCCCACAGGCCCCAACTGTGACCCACGTGAAGATATCCAATAGGAGACATGACATTCCTCCCCCATCCCCTCCAGACCATGTAGACTTTCTCAACTAGGATTCCGGCAAACCTGTGTCACTTACCCCTACAATGGAATCCTCTGAGGATTCAGGAGGTCCTCTTGCAAAAAATAACTACCAGAAGTGTAGTTAGGACAGAAGAACTATCCGATACCTTGTTCTTATCAGACATTGACATAACATGCGTAGGGGTGGATGGAACACCCAGGAAAAACCCATTTACATGCCCTTTACAGGTGGGCAACTTTCCTGTGGTCTTTTCCACATGCCCCTTAAATCTTTTAAGGGCTGATGTCTTATCCAGACTCCAGGCTTCTATTTCCTTTCAACCCGATGGTGGTGTTCTGGTCTCCTCACCACTGACCATCGATGATGCTTCAGCTCTGTGCTCTGTTCCCCTTTTTGTTATCATTGGATGCATAATGTGAGGTTGGAATCCCGAATCCCAAAAGAGGTTCTGGATCAAGTCCCTACACGCCTGTGTGCAGCTAAAGTCTGGGGCCCCTTTGCCCAGAAGACCACAGTACCCCTTGAAGCCAGCTCAAGCTGCATCAATTTCAAAGTTAATCGAAACCCTTCTGTCAAATGGAGTTTTGATACCCTGCACATCTCCGTGCTACACACCACTGTCCCCAGTGAAGAAACAAACTGCAAAAGGAGAGCCAGAAAAATACAGAATGGTACAAGACCTTAAGGCTGTGAACAAAATTACTGTATTGGAGACACTTATGGCGTCCCTGGTTGGGAAACCCACACACCTTGCTGGCAGGAATACTGCCCACAGCAAAATACTTTACAGTAGAAGACTTAGCTGGACTGTTATGCCACAAGGTGCCCAGAACTCCCCTTCCCAATCCGCCAATGTAATGGCCCTCATTCTGGACTACTGGATGAAGTTACCCCTTCAGTATGTAGATGACTTTCTGCTCTGTGCAGATACCCTTGAGGATGCCCTTAATCTTTTCCAAAAGTCTCCTCCAACACTTGGCAGAGCAAGGATGCAAGGCCTTAAAGCAAAAAGTCCAGAGAGAAAGTGAATTTCCTAGGCCTCTGCATCTCCCAAGGTACCCGACATCTCAATGAAGAAGGAGTTGCTGCAATCAAAGCCATCCCTTTGCCTCAAGAATGAATCCCAGAAGCCTTCCTCTTGATGCAACCCCTCTATGATGCCCTTTCTTGCTTTCTCCAGAAGTTGGCGACTATTTTGAAACTCTGAAGGAGATTCTTTCAACAGCCCTCGCTTTGGGACTAAAAGACTTTCAAACTGTTTGTCTCAGAGAGACCAGAACATGCCACAGGAGTTTTGGTTCAGACCCATGGCAACACACTCAGACCCATTGGGTATTACTCCTGTCAACTGGACTCAGTGGCTTCAGAGCAGTCTTTGAAGTACAATGCCCCTCATGACGTAGCTGCCATACTAAACCAAGTACAGCCCAAGCACCTGTCTTCAGCAAGACACCTCAAACTCCAGTGTGCCTTGCTCTTCCCTGACAACATCACTCTCCTCCGATGTGATACTCTCAACCCATCCACTCTACTTCCACTTCTTGAAGGGGGGATCCTTTTTGGAGAAAGATGTTCGTCTCACCGCTCATGACTGTTTTGAGGTAATGAAGATGGAGACTTCACATTTACAACAGTCAGTGAAACAGCCCTTGAGAATCCTGACGTGACAATCTTTGTGGATGGGTCTAGGTATGCTGACAGCATTGGACGGTGCCACACAGGACCACGCAGTCACCACCGAAGATACAGTTCTTCAGGCTGGATTCCCAAGAAACATGAGGCAATCACGTGGTGGATACTGCTGCGAAACAAGCTGCAAACAGAACACAAGAAGTTGTCAGTGGAGTGGATGCACCCATCCTGGATGGTACAGTGGGTACCCCTGAAGAAACGGTACAGACCACCATGATTGATGATTCTACAAGACCTTCCTGTGAGCAGGACCCATCTCAAGGAGCAGCAAGAAGCAGCTGATAAAGAAGAAGAAGAAGTGTGAATCAAGAAAGGAGCCACAGAAACTGAAGGGATCATGGAATTAGACAAGAAGCCGTGTCTGCCACAATCAATGTTTCCTGCAGTGGTGCAGTGAGCCCACGGTGCCTCTCATCTGTCAAAAACTTTGATGAATGCCCTGATCAATAAATACTACCTAGCCCCAGGGATTACACCACTCACCAACAACTTTTGCAAGTCATGCACTATCTGTGCTAGATGTAACCCAGGAAGAATGGAAAAGGTACCTTTTGAAGCATCTAGCAAAGGCCCAGTACCCCTTTCAAAGGATACAGATCAACCGCATCCAGATGCCAAAGAGTGGCCGATATGAGTATGCATTGATTGACAGAAAAAAAACACGGAAAAAAGACTTTTAACAGAAACAGTGGGCAGGTATGGTGTCCCAGAGGTTATAGAGAGTGACCAGGGGCCGGCCTTTATGGCCTCAGTAACCAAGGAAATATAGGCAGCTCTAGGGGTCACATTATCTTTCCACACCCCATACCACCCTTAGATCATTGGGAAGGTGGAAAGATTAAAGGCACAATAACATTTAGAATGCTAAAATGTCACAGGAAACAGGGATGAGTTGGCCAGATAGCCTGCCCATAGCCTTATTCAGTGTTGGGTACACTCCAAGGGGAAACCATGGTCTGTCACCCTATAATATTTACTTTAGCCCCCAGACTAGGTTGTTATTTCCTACAAAAGTTGTAACTCCAATCTGATGTATTAACTGATTATGTGACTGCTTTATCTCGAGCATTAATCTATGTCCATTTGGAAGTGTTCTCCTCCATTCCAGATCCTGAGTGAGATACAGGATTACAAAAGTTGGTTCCCGGAGACTGGGTCCTGGTAAAGAAGTCTGTGAGAAAGAACACCCTTGAACCCAGATATGATGGTCCTCTCCAGGTTCTCCTAACAAGCGCCACATCAGTCAAGGTGGCCGGGAAAAACTTGTGGATACACGCTTCCCACTGCAAGAAAGCTCCTGTACCTGAGGAAGAGGCCAAGGGAACCAAATGATTCTGTATATCCTTTTCATTGGAACACTGGGGGTACAAACGGGGGGTACAAACCTGAAAACACCCAAAATAGGAAAGACAAAATGGGAAGTCACTCTTAGATAAAATGACAGTTAACAAACACACAGATCAGCCTTACACCAAAGAGTTCAGGCTGACCATTGAGAATCCTAGCCCAGAAGACAGTGGGACCTATGTTCTGAGCCTATGGTGGGGAGGTGGGCATTAGAAAGCCTTTCCAACTGAAAGATATGTTCAATAATCCTGAGTGGGAAGTTCCCCAATCCACATCTAGTAAACCCCCTGAGCCCCATATACAGAAGTTAGGGGACATGGTGGCCATAGCAGACCCTACCTGAAAGGAAATGATGGCTGCAGAAACTGGGTTCTCAGACGTCAACTTGTGGCTAGAATTTATGAGGTACAATGCAGAAAAACATAACAAGACCAATTGGAGGGGCTAGGCCTCATCTGGGAACAGTACCGTTAGACATACCCCCCAAACATGAGACATGTTTCCTTAGCCTGTTTACAAACACAACCACTAACCACTCCCTGTGTGAACATTGGAAGGAGGAATATACCATAGTCGCCAAAACTCCCAAGTAAGGAGAAGGTATCACTATATACCCTGGCAATTACACATGCCATGGATGGTATCAGGGAATGGGGAAACCCTTTGGGAATTTGACTAGGGGTTACTGTGGATCTTATAGTGAGGCCTCCATAGATCTAGTACAAAATCAAGTCCAATCCTTGGGAGACATATACTGGATTTGCGGGGACATGAAAATCAGAAGCATATTAACAGAGTAGAGGACAGGGGAATGCGCATTGGCCAAGGCTATAATGCCTCTACACATTTCTCCAGAGGCCACTCCACAAATAGAACCAGATTTAAACAACATACCCAGACTTAACAGGGGGCGTAGGAGTGCCCCAGCAGGAAGCTTTCACCTTCATGTATACATAGACAACATAGGGGTCCCTAGAGGGGTCCCAGATGAGTTCAAAGCAAGAGACCAAATAGCAGCAGGATTTGAATCTTGATCCCCACCATCACTGTAAATAAAAATGTAGACTGGATAAATTACATCTACTATAACCAACAAAGGTTTGTTAATTACACCGGAGATGCACTCCAAGGTTTAGCCGAACAACTAGAAGCCGCGTCACACATGACTTTCCAAAACCACATGGCCTTAGATATGGTCCTAGCTGAAAAGGGGGGTGTGTGTAAAATGGTGCCTAAAACAGGTACATGTTGTACCTACATCCCAGAGAACACTGGCCCAAATGGTAAGGTGACTTTGGACATCAGGAAACTTGAGGATTTGTCCGAAGAATTAAAAAAGAATTCAGGGCTCACCAACCCTTGGGATCAATACTTCACCTGGGTTAGGGGAGGGTGGCAGGGATTACTAACACAGATAGGAATAACCATCCTAATAATCTTGGTGACCTTGGCTGTCATAGTTTGCTGTATTCTCCCTTAATTCTTCTCTTAAAAAAGTGTGTCGGGAAAGTTACTAACCAATGTTCTTTCGCTTTTGTGAATCAGGAAATACCAGATGAAAGTTTTGAAATGCACTCCGTTACAGTCACCTCCCCTCGGGGTGCAAAACCATAGGGCTATAGGGATAGATAGCACCTGGCCACATTTTGCCAGTTGTATCGAGGGGAGTGGGGAGCTAGTCACTGCCCCTTCTCTACATACAGCTTAAAAGAGTTGCAGAGGTAAAATGGGCCGGGTGGGGTAGGTTTTTTTTTCAGTGTGAGGGACAGATTCTTAAATAGACATTTTCAAGGGGGGAACTGTAATGGATGTGAATAATAATTATATCAGGTGTTACTAGGTTACTAGGTGAGGTATATTAAAATGTCTATTCCAAACATTTTATATCTGTATCAGAAACATTGAATGTTAAAAAAGGTAACACTTTCCAGATATTTTGCTACTTCCTCTTTTTCTGGCTGGAACCAGACCGCATTGAGTTATCAATAGATTGTAGCTTCCTGTAGCTTTCTGTTACTTCCTCATTCATCTCCCAGAAATTGCATCAAAACCAGACATGACGTCAACATATAATAATAGCTTTGATTAATTGTCAAGTTTGTTGAGATTATTGCTAAAAGTTACTAAAACTGCTGACTTTGACATGTTTTGCATATGCTGTACTATTTTGTGAGGGTATAAAACCCACTGTAAAGCGGAAATTAAAGACTAGAGGTTTCTTTTTCCGAACTAAGTGTCAGAGCGTGATTACTTCTTAATGGCATGCATGCTTTAATTTGATAAAGGGGTGGATATAATAATTTCAGAACTTTTATTATGAATCCAAAACAGGGGCTCCCACAATATTCTGGATACCTGGTCCAGCTAATCAACTCACACTTCACTCACCTCACCCAGCATCCCCCCCCCAAATAACAGAAACTAAGGTTCAACATTAGGCTTTAGAGCTACCCCAGCTAAAATGTACAACATTCCACTTTAACATAGTGCCAGGGGATTCCCCCTCACGGCACATCCATGCAGATAAATGTAAAATGTGACAGAGAGTGACTCGAATATACTCCCTGGAGAACTGGAAGGAATAAAGAGACACATTTCGGCTATAATTGCCCCCACCCACTCACAGTTTGTTCCCAATAGGGGTGTTTGGGTGCCTCGGAGGCACGCCCGGTTTCTCTATCAGTCCGACACACAGTCCCCCACATGTCTCACCTTACTTTCCTTTGGGTTAGACCCAAATGGTTCCTTAATCTTATGCACCACCAGGTTTCTGTGGATATTACTAAAAGTTATTATTATCTTGTTTATGAATGGAATCAATCATTTATGTACGACTATAAACTGATCATTGTTTTTATTCTTGTACATTGAAAAACCTTAAAAACTTTTAAACAAAACAAAATAACAACAAAAAAATAGTCATATGGCTTTTAAAACATAATTATGTAATATTCAATAAACAAGAGGCGAAGAAGCACAAGAGCACCACCCAATGCACAGGAGGAGTAACCACAGGATAGTAAAAGTTACTACACTATGCAGCTGGGGGGGACTTGCTGATCTCAGGCTCTGTAACCTAATTATTCCATCAATGTATCCAACGATTCCTCAGTCAGCTGCAACAGAGTAATTAAGATCTTTATTTCAGTCATGACAATAATATACTTACCATACACTCCTGCTATAGAACAATTGCAAAACCCACATTTTATTACACTTGACAATGAATAGTAAAATAGAGAAGAAAACCAACAAAAATTTGTGCAGATATATCTAGCAGTTAAAGATTTACACAAAAAAGTCTACAGTATTCTAAAATGTCTTACCGTCACATAGGACATGAGGCTTGTACAAGTCCCAGAGTACATCCAACACATCCGTCTTGTAATTAATAGGTGACCGAAAGCGTGTTAAATGATATCCATCTCCTCCAATATTGAGGGGGATTTTCTTTTGATCTAGAAGAAGACACAACACAGCACCTGATAAGGCTCCATAATGGACATCATGCACAGTTATGTCATATGTACTACCGTATTCCTGGATAGATTCTCTGGAGGCATTTCTGCTTTCCAAGGCAGGTGGACATATTTTAAAACATCCAAAGCAGAACACCTCTCAGAGGCGTTGAGGGCCAACATGCCCCAGAACATCTTCCTGGCTTCAATAGAGAATTGTCGCCACTTTCTTGGTGACAAGGTCAGATCCTTCTGTGTTTGCCACCAAGCAAACTTCTGATACTTGAGGTCATGACTCCCTGCTTCTCTCCAGGGGAAGGACCCTGTCATAGCTGCGTATATCATGACCCCAAAGGCCCAGATGTCAATGCTCGGGTGCAGCAGCAACTTTTCCCCTTGTTTTAGGGTGCACAGTTCCGGAGCGGAGTACGGTATAAACCATGGCATAAAGGGTGCTTGAGTTCCCTGGAGCATTGTCAGTCCAAAATCTGCCAGCTTGACATTATTACATTCCATGTCCATGAGCAAAATGTTGTCCAGTTTAATGTCCCGATGGACCATTCCTTTGCTGTGCATAAAGTCCAAAGCATTCGCGATCTGTAGAACACAGCTCTTCACTATATCTTCATTCAAACCAACCTATAGTAAAAAAAAATACAAAATTAATTGCTAGACAACATAGCAAAATGTTACCCAAATATGAAACTCATCTCATCTCTTGCACAGGAAAGCAGAAGATACATTAGCTGCGTACACAAGGAGTATACTTAAATGAAACCTGCATGCAAAGTGGGAGCTTCTATTAATGGTGCAAGATCCATCTTAACCCACCTTACTCCTTCCTTATTAACTTTGTTCACAACTGAGGGAGTCACATACCTAAAATAACAATCTTATGCTCATTATAGGTCCCACCAACTCACTGCACTGGGAGAGGATTCCTTAAACCTCAGAAATGCTTTAAAAGGAGCAATGGATAGAAATTATAACTTTTTAAATATCATTCAATTTCTGATACAAACTTACCCTTTCCTTTACTATTGAGAGAAGATCTCCAGCTGACGCCACCTCCTGGACAAAGACATAGTCACTGCTGGTATGGAAAACGATCTCGTGGGTTGCAATGATATTTGGATGGCTGCTGAGACTAAGAGACATTCCATATTCCATTAGGAAGTTGTCCTTTGGAGTTGTCTTCTTGCTCATCAGTTTTACAGCCACCAACTCATCTGTTGGAAAGAGGGAGAAAAAAAAAAAGATAATTAGCATCATAAACCAAACAATGATGAAGCTTGCTAAAATCCTACTGAATTTAGTTAAAAGCTTGTGTAAATCTAAAGCACTGACTTATTAGGATCCATAATCATCACTTAAAAACTGGAAGTGAGGGGTTGCTTGGAAAACTTTAAAGAATGCTGCTCAAAGCATTGGAAATTTTCTGCAGCTGTACCATTCTGTTAAATCTCAGATTCTCAGTTTAGAAGTAGAGACCCTCTAGGCATCTGCTCAAACTTTCTTGATGTTTTGCGCTAAATAGAACTAAATCCCAAGAGGAGCCCCAGAACATTGACTATACTCTCTAAAGCCCCATACACACTATCAGATTTTATGCTGATTTTTTTCCTTCAGATTTACTAAAACCATATAATATGAGGTCAAACCTTAGGAGTTTCAATTTGTATGCAATCAGGCAGGCCCTTGCACTGGTTTTGGTAAATCTGAAGGCAAAAATAAGCAGAAAATCTGATAGTGTGTATGGGGCTTTAAGATCATACTTGCACATTATAGTAGACTTGCTCACTGTAGTTTGCCCTCCTCTAGTGATGCAAGGTCCCCTGATCACCACAGAAATTTTACCTGTTAGTTATTTTTTATTTAGATTTGTTCCACTAATTTAGAAACAAAAATGATTAAAATAAAAATATTTTCTTTACATGAATGAAGCTACAAAGTTTACCTGAACCCCGATGTTTGGCCAGCAGAACCTTTCCATACGATCCACTCCCAAGCTCTTTAATGGGGTCAAAGAAGTCAGTCACCTCCATCATCCTCAGGTTTTCAGAGGTTTCAGAGATGAGCTCAAGGAGATTCTTTGCGGTGTTCTTGGTCACGTCCTCAATGTTAGAAGCCATTCTGGAATCACAACATCAGAAAATACAAATTAGTTTTATTTCACATGAATCTCTAATAAACAGCATTAAACACAAGAGATAGAACTATAATTCTAGCACTTTAAAAGACTCTGTTTCAGCCATATCTGGAGTATGTTGTCCAGTTCTGGTCACCAGTCCTCAGGAAGGATGTGCTGTAACTGGAGAGAATCCAGAGAAGGAAAACAAAGCTAATAAGGTGGCTGTAGGAACTCAGTTACAAGGAATGACTACAAATAATAAACGTATTCTTCCTGGAGAAGAGGTGCTTAAGAGAAAATATGATGGCAATATAAAAATATCTCAGTGGTGATTCTAGCATAGGGGAGCACTATTCATTCTCAGGTAGCTTGAGAAGACACATGGCCATGTAATGAAATTGGAGGAGAAGCCATGTAAGCTTAAACTGCATAAGGGTTTCTCTATTGTCAGAGTGGTAAGGGATTGGAACTCCCTTCCACAATCGGTGTCAGCAGAGACTGTTGATCATTTAAAAAAACTTAGAGGCACATTATAAAGAAAGTAATATATAGGGATATGGAAAATGGTAGTGACAAACACAAAAACACACTCACATAGGTTGAACTGGTTCGACTGGTGTCTTCATTCAACCTTACTAACTATGTAACATCCCTCTGGATATTATCCAACATCTATTAATTGTAACCTTCATTAGATGGAAGGGTAGTACTATAATTAAAGACAGCGATTTTAAGGAAGGTATATGCTTACAGTTCTTTTTAAATACATTTTGGGCCTATAAAGATTGGCTTTTGTTTACAGCAAGTGGGTATTGTATTCCTATATAAGTCTATGGTAATGCAAACCCTACTTGAAGTAACCTTAAATTCACCTGTCATCATATTATATATATTATTTTAGAAGGGTCTCAAACGGACATCAAACTGATTCTATTTACACAAGACCTTAATCTGATGTTGGAGATGCATACAATTATAGATTATAAATACAAAGAGAGAGACAGAAACTGAGACAAAGAGAGAGACAAAGAGAGAGACAGAGAGACAAAAGACAAAGACAAAGAGAGACAATGACACTGGGCAAAGGACCTAGAGCGCCATCATTCCAAACCAACACATGTCTACAACAAAGTAACAACTTTCTAGGATTTCACCCAGAGATATAAATTCAAAACATAGATATAAAAATCAAATCTACAAAAATATTTCCAAATGTATTAGTCACGTTTTATTTTATTTTTAGGTTTTGAATTTATATCCCTGAGTGCCATCCTACAAAGTCCCCAGTTTTACGTTCCTTTTGTAAAGTAAAATGAATTACTAAAATCTCACATAGAGTCAAATACATGACTTCCTTATACTTTAGGCACAAATCCAATCCAAGAATTTGGATAAAAAAAGAACAGGTTAGAACATCTGTAAACTTTTTATTGCCATTTCCAATGTCAGTGGGAAGGTTTTCCCTCACTTCATATGTGTGGTCAACAAAAGCTCTTTAACCACTTGCCGCCCGCCCACCATCAAATGACGGATGGGCGGTGCGGCTCTCGTTCTTGGTGAAGAACACAATATTACAGCGCACACATGCAAAAAAGACATTTACCTCCTGCAAGGCTTATTTAAAACACCTAGACATTTTCCAAAAACATGGGGATTTTATCACACCATATTGCTATATTGCTATATGGTGCTTAAGCCCACTTACTGCAACAAAGTACCCCATGATTAGTGGGTCCAACACTATCCATAGACTGGGAGATCCTGCTTCTATGAACCATGGGAGACATACACTCCTCTATATGGGAGAACTTGAGGTCTCCACCCATGACACAGGTGGACACTAATATTTGCAAACAGTCTCCCCTGACAAATCAATCTTCTTACAAAATCTCAATGTGCAAACACAATTTGAATTAATGTTTGCCATCAAAAATGCCAAACATGACCCATCTGGACTGTACTTACTGGGCATATATAACATTTCCATCTACTCTCTCCACAAGATTTAGCATATCAATAGATGTCAGGAAGGGGCTCAGTGATATTGTTTTGGTGTTCCCTAGATGTTAATCTTATTCTGATATTCAGTACTGTGTACCTTGTAGGATGCTAATATGATATCTGAAAGTCTTCTGCTTACTATTCCCTGTTTTTGTTTTGTAAAATTCTTTATTGCTCTTCTATCAAGAGTTATATATGTACAGACTACTGAATAATGTATTTACTATACATCATTTGTGCTCATGTATGTAATATGTATAGCTGTCTTTTATAATTCAAATACAAATTTATAGAAAAAAAAAATATTTCAGACCCAACTAAAAATTGAAACAGTGTAAAAGACAACCTAAGAAGATCCCTTTCATTTTTTAAGGATACATGAACAAAGATGTAGTTGGGGAGATATCATATTCTGTGTCATCTCCAGTGATGGATACATATGACAGGTAAAAGCTGACAGAGATTACAAACCAAGAAATGGGTTTTGGTTGAAGATGATCTCTAAATTACAGCACTAGTAGAGAGCAGCTGGTTAGAATTTATGAACATTCTAGTTAGAGGTGCAAATGTCACTGGTATTGTAACAATAAGGCATAAGAGAAATTAAATAACACTCCCGTGTAAGTTAAAAACAAATTGGAATGGTGGAATTTGGAACCCAAAATACTATTAAAAATTGGATTGTGCTTTCACACCCAACTGTTGGATCATGGAGATTATCAAATAACCTAAGATTTCACCGTTCTATCTATGAAGTAAAAATGTAAGACAGAACATCTCCATGTATGAGGTTGGTTATATTTAAAAAAAATAAGTCTTGCAAGATAATGTGGATTTCCAATCCGTGTATGAATCTCTACTCTGACCATGGCAGGAGAAATAAATTAAAAATCAATCTAAATTGAAAATACATTAAAGAGTTTGCCTATTTAGCTCACTGCTAAGTTATAGGTTCCAGAGAGTAGACAACAGGTTCTAAAAGAAAGATCCTAATATTTTAGAGAAAACTATGACTAACCTGAGAAAATGAAGGTACAGATGGGATCTCACTGGGTCTTCACTAGTGGAATCTTTGTAGACTTCCCAACCTGTTAGTTCTTCTTGAAATAGTTGCAGGATGAAGTAGTCAATAGAAATACAAACTCACTTTTGCTTCAAGTAAAAGTAAGATTGGTATGGACTGGATATACTGTATGTGAGGTTTATATGTGGGCAGAGAGTGGCTTTTGCTAATTGATGGGAGAATCTGATTGGCCAACACACAGGAGCTGCTGATTAACATATGACTGGAGACTTTGGAAAGAGATCTAGAAGGGTGGGGCGGGTAGGTCCATATCTATGGAGTTTGTTTATTCTATTTTGTTGGGTGGAGGGTTGAAACCTGAGCCTAAAATTAGGTAATCTGAAGGATTTTAATAACTTAATAAAAATTATTATGTTTCGAAAAATTCAAAAAAATCAAGCCACTACATTCCAAACATTCAAAAATGTTGAAATCAAATACATTGACACGCTTTAACTATAATTCTATGTTTTAAAATTATGTATAAAAACATCTGTATTAGTAAACACATTCATTCTTCCAGATATAGATCATAAATACAGTATCCAATCATAAAAGTAGTATAGAACTATATTCATCTTAGAGACTAAAAAAAAGGGGGGACCAATATAAACTGCCATAAAATGTTGAAATTCTTTGTAAATGGGCCCTGAATTTGAAGTTATTATTTAAACAACAAAGACTCGATCACCAAAAGCTTCATGATGCTTTGCAGACTCTTGTGGTGTACACTAATCTTATACAAGGAGAGGATTTACATATAAAGTTTGAGGATAAAACACACTTTTCTGCTATGGTGCTGCATTACTAGTCATTTT
The DNA here is from genome assembly GCF_042186555.1 of Aquarana catesbeiana. Lineage (NCBI taxonomy): Eukaryota > Metazoa > Chordata > Amphibia > Anura > Ranidae > Aquarana > Aquarana catesbeiana. The sequence continues at coordinate 981,661,254 of NC_133324.1, read as the reverse complement.
TAGTAGAATGGAACTGCTAAGAATCCCCCATGTGCTCCGACATTTATATGTTCATTGGAGAGATCTGAAGGAACTTTCCTTGAAATGATGATATTTGTATCTTTTCTGTCACATTGTATTTGTTGTATTTTGTTTCCACAATCTGTCCACGTTACTCTAATGCCCCGTACACGCAGTCGGATTTTCCAACAGAAAAAGTGCGATTGGATTGTGTTGTCGGAAATTCCGATCGTGTGTGGGCTCCATCAGACTTTTTCTGTCAGAATTTCTGACACAAAGTTTGAGAGCAGGCTATAAAATTTTCCGACAACAAAATCCGATCGGTTAAATTCCGATCGTGTGTACACAAATCCGACCCACAAAGTGCCATGCCTGCTCAGAATAAATTAAGAGACAAAAGCTATTGTCTACTGCCCCGTTTATAGTCCCGACGTACGTGTTGTACATCACCGCGTTCAGAACGATCGGATTTTCCGACAACTTTTGTGCGACCGTGTGTATGCAAAACAAGTTTGAGCCAACATCCGTTCGAAAAAATCCATGGATTTTGTTGTCGGAATGTCCGATCAATGTCCGATCATGTGTACAGGGCATAAATGTTCAGTTTGATATCACAAAACAAAAAACAGAGAGTGTGCCATTGTGGCAGACCCAGATCACATTGGGGGGCAAACTCTTTAAAATGAAGAACATGACATGAGTAAAATGCATAGTTTTTTGGGGGGTGAAGGTAAGGAGGTGACCTCACCAGTGTACCCCATGCTGCCTGATCTTATTACAAGGCATAAGGAATCATAGACCCAATGTGGAGGAAATGCAGGAAATACCCAACTACTCTGTATTAGGTTGGATAATATAACATGACTGAGAATTACCTTGTAAATTATTAGATTGCTGGATTTCCATATTCAGGTCCTTTTACTGTACCCAAAAAAATGTTGTGGATGGATCTCCACTTAAGTGTCTGATCCTATTACCACTGGTTATACAAGTCTGATAATATCTTCACCACAACCCCCACATCTGTTTATGAAAGTAAAGTCATTTTTGGGGGGTTTAAACTGATCCAGATTACAATCAGTGATTGCCACCTCAGCAATACTATTTACTTGAAGCGGGTACCTTGTTGTTTTAGTTGGGGGAGGGGGTATTAGAATAACTCTAGGAGGGAGAATGTACAACATTTTCATTATTATATTTATATATCCTAAAATTTTATGTGAAAAGTATATGGGAAGAACCATTAAAATCTGGTCAGTTTAATAGGGATTATAGACCGAACAGGAAGTGTGTTTTGTTTGTTTCATTTTCTTAGTTGTTTGTTCTGTTAATAATGTAAGAAAATATTGTTTTTGTGGGTTGGCAGATTAAACTTTTTTGAAAAGCCTTGTTTTATGTTAGTTTATTCTGACTTGATCCATTGAAATGAACTGTATTTGTATGAAATTAAATCTAAAAGCAGCCTAAGGAATTTTGGGAATGTACACGGGTTTTAGTATCCATATTTTTGGAAAAATTTAAATTTTATAGAAGATGCTTGAACTGAAAACAGTGAGAACAGTTGTGGATAAATTATAGTTGCACTTGTTTTTCTGTGCAATGTAAAAACTTTAAAGAGGAAGTAAACTCTCCCACTTTGATGCTGCTTTTCATTTATTCCATTATAATAAGTAATTATCAAACTATAGCCACTGTAATCCAGCCCAAATCGCATATTACTTACTGTTTAAAGAAACTTTAAAAAAAACTTGTTTCCAGAGGTTAGGCAGCACCATCTTAAGTATTGTTTTCTGAGTCCACAGTAGAGTGTATTTCCGCCCTTACATTGAGCACTTCCTGTACTGCTAACCAAGCCTCCTTCTCAATCCAACGTTTCTATGGCAACCCTGCTTTACTGCTCATAGCTGACTTGTTTTATTTCATAGTATTTACTTGTGCCAATTATCTAGTGTTTGCCTTTGTCAGTCTTATCAGCTTCAGCTGATAAGGCTGCAGTAATGCTGTCCGATGGCCAGGTTTACACTGCATGTGATGTCACATGGTCACATGGGGTGTAGTAGGAAGCTCTGAGTGATTGTGAAGTCTCGTGGGATTTCAGAGTTGTGCCATAGAAAGATCTGATAATATCTGATAATAGACAGACAAGTACACAGAGTGCCGTAAATCAGGGGAGATCTGGGCATGCTCCGTGAAGTCATTCTAAAGAACAAAAGGGATTACAACAATGTTAAGCAAGTAAAGTAGATATCTACAAGCAGTGTTCATTAGGGTTTTTTATGCTGATTTACACAGGACAAAGTTGTCGGGGAGAGTTTACAACCACTTTAAAGCTGTGTATGGTCAGTGGATCAGAATATGACATATTTTAAGTTTCTTCTGGCATTCCTATGGGTATTTGTCTATAATTTTTAATATTCATTGCCATTAACACACAATATTATCAGTAGTTGGTGTCTTTCCAGGCATACAAAACTGCAAATATTGTTGGTTGGTGGAAATGGAAGCCATTGTCTGTCTAAGCATTTACCTCTACTATTGTTTCAGTGTTGGATTGGAAGCCATTGTCATTGTCAAATGTTAAACTAGGTGATCCCGTCTACTATTGTTTGATTGTTTACTGTAATTACTGAATCCTGTCACCATTGTTCTCAGCTCCTCCTCTGTCTATTGTTTGTTGGGTGTAGACTGAGACCACTCAGGGTAGATCTTATTATTATGGCTTCTTTTCTTGCATTATCTTAACTTGATAGTGTAACTCTGAAAAGTATGAAGGTAATTACTTGAAGACCGTGCGTACCATCTGCTAGAAATGGCTGCCATGTCTAGTATGGAAAGCTTTACAGCTCATACTTTTAAGCATAAGAGCATTTTTTTTGCTAGAAAAGTACAGAAATGTTTTTGTTTTGTAAAAAGTCTTACAGTTTGATTTTTTTTTCACATTTGTTTATGTTATTAAGGAAAAAAAGCTTGTTTTGTTGTTGTTTTTTTTTTTAAGCCTTAACAATTTTTTTTATATATATATTTTAATATTTAGATTTTGCGTCCACTAAATGCACTGTATTTTTTTTAGAAAGGTAGAATAATTTGTGGTAAAAAAATGGTACCGTATATACTCGAGTATAAGTCGAAATTTTCAGCCCCTTTTTTGGGGCTGAAAGTGCCCCCCTCGACTTATACTCGAGTCACCGCCGTCTGCCTACATGATCAGCGTGTCATGCAGGCAGACGGTGGCCAGCATGTGCTACATACCACTCGGCAGCCTCACACTGTTCAAAAGCCGTGCCTCCTCGTCTGTGATAGGCAGTCAGCGTAAGCCTATCACGGACATTCTCTCATCCTCGTCCATGGAAAGAGGATGAGAGAATGTCCTTGATAGGCTGACCGCTGGGAAATGGAGTTTTCTGCCTATCATGGACGAGGAGGAGGCACGGCTTTTGAACAGTGAATGGCCGCCGCACACGCTGATCGGTGCAGAGCGGCACACGGAGGATGCACAGGACACAGGTACATATACACATGACACAGGTACATGACACATGCACATGACACATGCACATATACACAGGACACAGGTACATGACACATGCACATATACACAGGTACATGACACATGCACATATACACAGGTACATGACACATGCACATATACACAGGACACAGGTACATGACACATATACAGAGGACACAGGTATAGGACACATGACACATATACACAGGACACAGGTACATGACACATGCACATATACATAGGACACATGACACATATACACAGGACACAGGTACATGACACATGCACGTATACATAGGACACATGACACATACACAGGACACAGGTACATGACACATGACACATATACAGAGTACACAGGTATAGGACACATGCACATATACACAGGACACAGGTACATGACACATGCACATATACATAGGACACGTGACACATATACACAGGACACAGGTACATGACACATGCACGTATACATAGGACACATGACACATACACAGGACACAGGTACATGACACATGACACATATACAGAGGACACAGGTATAGGACACATGACACATATACACAGGACACAGGTACATATACACATGACACATGCACATATACACAGGACACAGGTACATGACACATGCACATATACATAGGACACATGACACATATACACAGGACACAGGTACATGACACATGCACGTATACATAGGACACATGACACATACACAGGACACAGGTACATGACACATGACACATATACAGAGGACACAGGTATAGGACACATGACACATATACACAGGACACAGGTACATATACACATGACACATGCACATATACACAGGACACAGGTACATGACACATGCACATATACATGACACATGCACATATACACAGGACACAGGTACATGACACATGCACATATACATGACACATGCACATATACACAGGACACAGAGAGGTATACAGCTGCAGATGGGCATTGTTGACCCTCTTTTTCCACTTACAGTAGCTGCTGCATTTCTCACCCTCGTCTTATACTCGGGTCAATAATTTTTTACCATTTTTTGGTGGTAAATTAGGGCCTCGACTTATACTCGGATTGACTTATACTCGAGTATATACAATATTTCTGTTGAATTGGTTTCGGTAGTTATTGGCATAATACTGTCATTGTTTACTGTTCCTATTGTCTGCCTGGGAGGGTTCACCTGTACTATTGTACATTGTATGTTTACGGTTTGTAGTCTATCCCATCACCATTGTCCACCATATCTCCTGTCTATTGTCTATTGGGTGTAGACTCTGATTATTCAGGGCAGATACCATTGTTTTATAAAGTTTGTGTCTGAAATCCTGTGTACGGAATATTCCAGTACATGGATCACAATCAGGCCGATTCAGCAGGGACCGCCCAAGTTTTCAATCCATGTATGGGCAAGATGATTGTACCTAAGTTGATCTATTGATTATCTTGGCCTGTTGGATTTTCCTACATATAATTACTGCCTTCATATGAATAAGGTATATTTAATATTATTATTATACAGGGTTCATATAGCACCAACAGTAGACGTAATGCTTTACAGTAACAAAGGGAGACAATATCATTACAATACAATAAAATACAAGAGGATTAAGAGACCCAGAAGAGCTTACAATCTAATATGGTGGGGCAGGTGGTACAAAAGGTTGTAATTGTGGGGAATGAGCTGATGGAAGTGGTAGAAGATTAGTTGGAGGAATGATAGGCTTCCCTATTATGAGTGGGGTGCTCCAGCCCAAAAGGATTTGGTCAGAATCCATACAATAGACAAACTCCCCCATCAGTGCCTCTCATTAGTGTCCACCTGTGTCATGGGTGGAGACCTCAAGTTCTCCCATATAGAGGAGTGTATGTCTCCCATGGTTCAGAGAAGTAGGATCTCCCATTCTATGGATAGTGTAGGACCCACTAATCATGGGGTACTTTGTCGCAGTAAGTGGGCTTAAGCACCATATAGTAATATGGAGTGACCAAATCCCCATGTTTTTTGTTAATGTTTAGGTGTTTTAAATAAGCCTTGCAGGAGGTAAATGTCTTTTGCCTGTGTGTGCTGTAATGTTTTGTTCTGTTATATGGTCTTATGGCTGCACCATCTTTAATGGATCTTTTAGGGTGTGCCCCCCAAATATCTTGTTTGGTTGTCCTTCACTCACACTAAATTCACCAACACACTGACAAGAGTGCTGTGAAGTCGCTTTATAGTGTTTGGGCTGAAACTTTACTGTGACCAATATTGGCCAACCTCTTGTACCTGACTAGAGGTCAAGTATATGAACATTGCCTGAGACAACGATCGCTCAAGTAATGTTTCGGGGGGACATTTGGTGAGAGGAATTCCATCCAAACATCCTTAAAGTTCAGATCTTCTCTAAACAGTTTTATACCAATATAATGCTGCGCTATCCAAATGTACTCATACGGGAACCGTACTAAGTCATAATATTACTGGCTGCAGATAAATAGTGGTGGTGAGATATTCTATTCCTGTATGAAAAATCTAGTGAATATAATAATGCAAACTTATGCGATTTATAAGTTGCAATCATGAATTAAAAATTGCGATCCTCCCAATGACAACCCGTGTAGCATACACTCCTCTATATACACATGTAGCCTTCATATGTAATAGAGGAATTTGCAACCCTGTGCAATAATCGCAGTGACCACCTGTAATTTACATAAATCTATATAAAAGTGCATCAATATACAATAATCAATATAGAAATAAAGTAAACCGTGTTTAAAGTGCTCTTGTGCCAAACTAATTCATACATTAATCTGTGTCCATAAAATGGCAGCATAAAGTCCATTGATAACTCCTCCATTCTTCTGGTGCTCATTGCAGATGATAAAACAGATGATATAACAGTAAAGTGCTCGTGTCCTCTCTTGTGCTCCCCCTTTGGTGTATGCGCTCACCTTGGAGCGTGTCACCTCACACCTAAGCTCGGTCAGAACACGCTTTTATACCACCTCGGGGTTTATGGTCAGCATTCAGATCCTTGGGTGGTTGCTTTCAGCAATATTCATATGGAAAACAGAGGAAAATGGATAGTGTATTACCGTTTTAAAAGTTTTATGTAAAATGACAATATTCCCTATATTGGGGTACTCACATTTAGTAGGTGCTATGAGCCCACCACTCTGTATCCAGACAAATATAAAGTCGCTGTGGTGATGTGTCCTCTCCCGCTCTGAGAACACCCCACTGTCTCACACACCGGCCTATCCCCTCACCACTATATAACTGCACCCAGTAATATTATGATTTAGTACGGTTCCCGTATGATTACATTTGGATAGCGCAGCATTATATTGGTATAAAACTTTTTGGCACGAGCATATGGGACGTGATCTATGCTAGCAGCTGTCCTTTAATCATCTCTAATTATCATTTAGATTTTCACATGGTAGATCACAAGTTTCTGTTTTTTTTTTAGATTGTCTTCTCTGAAAAGAGTGTTTGCAGTTTGAACTTATGCTCGGACCTAATGTTTGGGTCTACCCTACATATCATCAAGGCCGGCGACAGCATAAGGCAGCCCAGGAGGGCACCAGGAGATGGGGGGGGCGCTAATTTTGGGGGTCCCTAAAGAAGAGCTTATGCTGGCGCTGACTCTGCTCACACATTTACATAGCTTAGCCCAACACAGCAGACACAGTGACAAAGCCTGAGGAATAGATTGGAGATGGGAACATAGGGGCAACTGATCTATGGACTCTGATGGTGACAGCTGATCTATGGGGACACTGATGGTGACAGCTGATCTATGGGGACACTGATGGTGACAGCTGATCTATGGGGACACTGATGGTGACAGCTGATCTATGGGGACGCTGATGCTTAGACTTGATCCATGGGGACACTGATGGGGACACTGATGGTTAGACCTGCTCTATGGGGACACTGATGGTTAGACCTGCTCTATGGGGACACTGATGGGGACAGCTGATCTACTGGGATGCTGATGGGGCACCTGATCCATGGGGACACTGATGGGGGGACCTAGTCTATGGGGACACTGATGGGGGGACCTCGTCTATGGGGACACTGATGGGGGGACCTAGTCTATGGGGACACTGATGGGGGGACCTCGTCTATGGGGACACTGATGGGGGGACCTTTTCTATGGGGACACTGATGGGGGGACCTCATCTATGGGGACACTGATGGGGGGACCTTGTCTATAGGGGCACTGATGGGGGACCTTGTCTATGGGGACACTGATGGGGGGACCTCATCTATGGGGACACTGATGGGGGGACCTCGTCTATAGGGACACTGATGGGGGGGCCTCGTCTATGGGGACACTGATGGGGGGGACCTTGTCTATGGGGACACTGATGGGAGGACCTCGTCTATGGGGAGACTGATGGTGGACCTGATCTATGGATACACTGATAGGACACCTGATCTATGGGGACACCTGATCTATGGGGACACCTGATCTATGGGGACAGTGATGGGGACACCAGATCTATGGGGACACTGATGGGGACACCAGATCCATGGGGACACTGATGGGGACATCTGATCCATGGGGACACTGATGGGGACATCTGATCCATGGGGACACTGATGGGAGCACCTGATCTATGGGGACACTGATGGGGACACCTGATCTATGGGGACACTGATGGGGGCACCTGATCTATGGGGACACTGATGTTGGCACCTAATCTATGGGGACACTGATGGGGGCACCTGATCCAAGGGGGCACCGATGGCGACACCTGATCCAGGGGGGCACCTGATCCATGGGGACACCAGATCCATGGGGACACTGATGGGGACATCTGATCCATGGGGACACTGATGGGAGCACCTGATCTATGGGGACACTGATGGGGACACCTGATCTATGGGGACACTGATGGGGACACCTGATCTATGGGGACACTGATGGGGGCACCTGATCTATGGAGACACTGATGGGGGCACCTGATCTATGGGGACACTGATGGGGGCACCTGATCTATGGGGACACTGATGGGGGCACCTGATCTATGGGGACACTGATGGGGGCACCTGATCCATGGGGACACTGATGGGGGCACCTGATCCATGGGGAAACTGATGGGGGCACCTGATCCATGGGGACACTGATGGGGGCACCTGATCTATGGGGACACTGATGGGGGCACCTGATCTATGGGGACACCTTATCTATGGGGGCACTGATGGGACACCTGATCTATGGGGACACCAGATCTATAGGGACATCGATGTGGACATCAGTGGTGTCATCTGATCGATGGGGACACTGTTGGCAACAGCTGATCCATGGGGACACTGATGGAGACACCAGATTGATGGGGACACCTGATAGATCAATGATCTAAGGGGACACTGATGTGACACCTGATTGGGGACACCTGATCTATGGGGAAACTGATAAATCAGTGATCTATGGGGACACTGATGGGAAACATGCTCTATGGGGTCATTGATTGGGATACCTGATCTATGGTGACACCTGATCCATGGGCACACATACAAGAATGACATTTCCTGCAGGGCTAGTTAAAAACACCTGAACACCTGAACATATTAAAAAAAAACGGGGGTTTGGTCACACTATATGGTCATATAGTGCTAAGCCCACTTACTGCGACAAAGTACCCCGAATTAGTGGGTCCTACACTAGTAATAGAATGGAAGATCCTTTGTCTCAACCATGGGAGCTGAACTCCTCTATGTGGGAGAACTGAAAGGGATACATCCTAAACACTGGTGGCCACTAAATAGGAGGTAATGAGGAGGGGGGGGGTGCTCCAACCCAAAAACCTGGTCAGGGCCTATTTCAACATACAAGAACATATTTGGGGGCCACACCATACAATGCATTTAAATTCAAGATGGTGCTGCTATAAGACCTACAAACAGTACAAAATATTTTGATCAACATCTTGAATTTAAACACATTGTATGGTGTGCCCCCAAATATGTTCTTGTATGTTGTAATAGGCCCTGACCAGGTTTTTGGGCTGGAGCACCCCTCCCCCTCCTCATTACCTCCTATTTAGTGGCCACCAGTGTTTAGGATGTATCCCTTTCAGTTATCCCACATAGAGGAGTTCAGCTCCCATGGTTGAGACAAAGTATCTTCCATTCTATTACTAGTGTAGGACCCACTAATTCGGGGTACTTTGTCGCAGTAAGTGGGCTTAGCACTATATGACCATATAGTGTGACCAAACCCCCGTATTTTTTGAATATGTTCAGGTGTTTTTAACTAGCCCTGCAGGAAATGTCATTCTTGTATGTGTGCGCTGTAAAATATTTTGTACTGTTTGTAGGTCTTATAGCAGCACCATCTTGAATTTAAATGCATTGTATGGTGTGCCCCCAAATATGTTCTTGTAGATTGGAGGAGGAGACAAGAGAGCTTGAGAGTAGGAGGTCTTGAGAGGAGCGGAGAGGGCGATTTGGAGACATGATTGGTGATATTTGGAGACATGATTGGTGATGTAGCTCGGGGCAGAGTTGTGAATGGCTTTGTATGTTGTAGTTAGCATTTTGAATTTAATTTGGGTGATTGGGACCCAGCGAAGAGATTGGCGGAGAGGGTTGGCAGACACTGAGTGGTTGGTAAGGTGGATAAGTCTGCCAGCAGCATTCATGACAGACTGAAGGGTGGATAGCATATGAAGAGGTACGCCAATGAGAATGGAGTTGCATTAGTCAAGGCGAGAGATAACAAGGGAGTAGGGATCGGCCGAACACCTCCCCGTTCAGTTCGCAGCAGAACGTCTCAAACAGGCAAAAAGTTCTGGCGAACATGCAAACTCTATTAAAGTCTATGGGATACGAACATGAAAAATAAAAAGTCCTAATTTTAAAGGCTAATATGCAAGTTATTGCCACACAAAGTGTATGGAGACCCGGGTACTGCCCTGGGGGACATGTATCAATGCAAGAAAGTTTTTAAAACAATTGTTTTTTTTAAGGAGCAGTGATTTTAAAGATGCCTAAAGTGAAACAATAAAAATGAAAAATTCCTTTAAATACCGTGCCTGGAGGGTCCCCTTAGTCTGCCTGTAAAATGGCGCATCTGTTCAATGTATAGAACCTGCTGCAGCAACCCTTAGCTGTGGTTGTCGGGGTCTGTGGACGGTGGCCTTATTGGAATCTGGGGCACCCAGATCCTGCCCCCCCCCATGTGAGTGGGTATCGGGTACATCATACCATTACCCATTCACCAAAAAAGTGTCAAAAAACAAAAACCACAAGACACAGTTTTTGACAAATCCTTTATTAAAAAATAAAAATAAAAAAAATGTCCCTCAATATAATCCATTGTCAATCAGGACACCCGACAGACCTGAAAAATAGAGAAAAAAAACCCACTCCACCACCTGGGACGCCTCCCAGCCAACTGCCCGCTGTGCGCTTTGACAGTTCTTATATAGGCAGGGGGCGGGGCGAACAGGCTATGTCACCCGGTGGTACCGCCCCTTTTGACATCACGTGATGTCCAAATTATTATTATTAGTATACAGTTGTTATAATAATTGATTAACTATGTTGTCCAATTTTCCAATTGTTGCACCTATAGCCAAATTATTATCATTATACAGGATTTATATAGCGCCAACAGTTTGCACAGCTCTTTACAATTCCGTCCTTCTTTATTATTATATGCCTGATATCACTGTGTGTAATGGTAATTCCTTCTCTTTTTTATGATATGGGAAGGCTTATCATTTTGGGTCTTTACTTATTGCAATGCAACTTTTTATCTCAAAGACAAGTTGTTCTGTCTTTCAGTACGTATATCAACTTTTTTAGTAAGGAATATTGAAACTATATTTAAAGATATTGCTTAGACATATGTCCAGAATTAATGTCAAGAACAGAAAACAGGCAAAAATGAAAAAAAAAAAACCTGCACCCATAGAGCCACCTGCCCCCTGTGTTGGCCTTGGACTTCAGGCTGAAGCCCCTGGTCTTTTTGCCACCTAGCAACGCCCTTGAACAGGGATGAGAATGGATGAGGAGGAGGAATGAAACTGGGGGAGAAGGAGGAAGAGGAGCAGAAGTGGCACTGAAAGAGGAGGACTAAGAATGGAGGAGGACTAAGAATAGAGGAGGTTGAGTGAAAATAGAGGAGGAGGAGGAGAACTAAGAATAAAGGAGGAGGAAGAGAATTGAGAATGGATGAGGAGGTAGAATGGAGGATGAGGAGTACGAAGAGAGGGGGGGAGGAGAGTTGTGGAGTTATCTTAGTCAGTGAGGCCTAACTTGAAGGCACATACTGGAGTATAAGAGATCAGACAAAACAACAAATATATGCTGAAAAAGTCTCTATTTATTACAGATTTGACATAAGTATATAAAAGAGAAAAGATGCAAGGTGTTCAGTCTTTGGTCATCTGTCAGATGTTTGTGACGATTGATAAGATGCTGGTGACAATAAGGTGGTGGCGACAATCGGTGGTGATGTTTGGTAGCTTCTGGGTCTTTTGCTGGAATTTCTCATTGTCTGGATATATTCTTCATTTCTACGTTGATGATGTAATGTCTGGAGACTTGGCACTGATGTTTGTTGTCCCGGGTTGTGACACTCGGAAGTAGTAAAAATAAGTATAAAGAGCAGAAGTTAGCTTCAGTAACAAAGTTATAAAGTCATCAGTACAAAAAATCACCAGTGATTATTGTAAAGTCATACAAAGATATACGGTATCAAGGTAGACAAGTAAATACCACCATTGTAAGGAACACCTTTCCATGACAAGGAATGAGGATGGAGGAGGAATGAGAATGCAGATGGAGGAGTGAGAAAGAAGATGGAGAAAGAGGAGCAATTTGACTAGAAATGAATGAGGAGGAGAAGTATTGAGAATGGAGATGAAAGATGTAACAATGGAGATGTGAGAATGGAGATGGAAGAGTGAGAATGAACATGGGGAGGGAGAAGGATTTAGAACAGAGATGAAGGAGGTGGAGAAGTATGGAGAAGGAAGAGCAAGAATGGAGATTTAAGAGTGAGAATGAAGATGGGGAGGAGGAGGAATTACAATAGAGATAAAGGAGGAGGAGGAGGAAAGTATCGAGAATGGAGATGAAAGATGTAACAATGGAGATGTGAGAATGGCGATGGAAGAGTGAGAATGAACATGGGGAGGGAGAAGGATTTAGAACAGAGATGAAGGAGGTGGAGAAGTATGGAGAAGGAAGAGCAAGAATGGAGATGGAAGAGTGAGAATGAAGATGGGGAGGAGGAGGAGGAATTACAATAGAGATGAAGGAGGAGGAGGAGGAAAGTATCGAGAATGGAGATGGAAGAGTGGGAATGGAGATGGAAGAGTGGGAATGGAGAAGAGGAGGAGTGAGAAAGGAGATAAAGGATGAGGAGTGAAAATGAAGATGGAGATGTAGGAGGAGTTAGAATAGAGATGGAGGAGGAGAAATATTGAGAATGGAAATGATGGAAGAGGATACTATTTTTGGGGACCTTTGGAGGGGGGTCTGCAAACTTTTTTGTTAAATAGCAAAGGAAATGGCAATGTAACACAGTTTTCCTTTTGTGAATATTAGTCAAATTGATTTTTTTTGAATTTGTGAATGTTACTCAAGACAGGGCCCCCATGCTGTTTGTTTTTTTCTTTGTTTTTTTTTTTTTTTTTGAACCCTTTGCCCGTTAGCCCAGAAAATGGCCATTTTTAATTTGACAGATTCTGCTTCCATTGATTTCAATGGGGTTCAGGTTTGCCATCTGATCTTCTTTGAAGTTCCCCAAACCCTGTTTGAACATAACCGAGGGCAGTTTGGCTCAAACCTAATGCTGGGGTTGGTAATAAAAATAAATAACCCAAACAAAACAAAATAAATCTAAAAACTCCCACTCAAAACACTAAGACAAAACCTAAACTTTTTTTGGCTTAATTTAAAAGAAAACAAACTAGCTACTATTAACAAAATGTTAAGTAACGCCACAAAATTTAAAAAAGCATTCCTAAAATGAACTATTGGGTCTTTTTATATTGCAGTATTACAAGGGGCTTACACTCCACTCTCCAAAGCCACAGATACTGCAATTTACTATAAAAGCATCAATAGAAAACTGTATACAGCATACAATATACTAATACATATAACACTGAATACAGTTTAAAGCATCATACTGAAAGCACACAACACTAACCCGTCTTTCCCTTTAAAGTAGTTGTAAACCCACTAAAAAACAAAAAACAAAAACCTGCAAGACAAAGACATAATGAGCTAGTATGCATAGCATACAAGCTCATTATGAAATACTCACCTTAGATGGAAGCCCCGGAAGCGGTCCCAGTACACAGCTCCGGCCGGTGATATCACTCCAGGAGTTATTTCCGGTTATCGCGCAGGCTCTGGCGCTGTGATTGGCCTAAGCCACAATGACGTCACTCCCGCACATGCACGTGGGAGCCGCCAGTAACGGCACACTAGCTGAAGCAACGGCACAAACATGCCATTGCTTCAGTGCACATGTGCCGATGATGTTGGCACATGCTGATACAGGTGATATCTCCTAAACTGTGCAGGTTTAGGAGATATCCAGGGTAGCTACAGGTAAGCCTTATTCTAGGCCTTATTATAGGCTTACCTGTAGTACAAAGTGGATTATAAGGGTTTACAATCACTTCAACAAATGTCAGTTGTCCTTCACTCACACTAAATTCACCAACACAATGACAAAAGGGTGCTGCAATGTCAGCCTTTACAGTGCGTGGGCTGAAATTATTCTGTGACCCAACATTGGCTGACATCTTGCTCCATGACTATAGGTCAAGTATATGACCTTAGCCAGCGTTAGCTAAAGAAATGCATCGGGGGACATTTATGGTGGGAGGAAATATCCTTAAATTTCAGATCTTCTATAAAACAGCCAAACTGAGAATGTTCAATTTGAACTTATGCTCGGACCTAACGTTTGACTCTACCCTACCTATCATATAGAGTTTTGCCCACACTATGATTTTTTTTTTTCCTGAAACATATCACTTCCAGGGCCATCTTACAGTTTTATGATGCTTTGATCCATAATTCCCAAAAAACAATACTGTAGATAAGCAATCACGTGAGCAAATAAATCAACAGTGTTCTACGATTTCTACGTTCTTACCCTCAACTAGGTCACTTTTACAAATCCCCAGCGTTCATTCAGCAATTTGGTCCCTTGATTACCAGGTGATCAAAATTTTTTTATGAAATTTCCACCTCAGCTCCTATAGAAAGAGAAGTTGTCTCGTGATCAGGTAGAAGACACAAGGCGGCACTTGCTGTAGCTTTGGAATGTACATCATGTTCTCTGTAGGCCATATGTATTGAAGTGCTCCTTGTATAATTTTCTGTTTTCTATGGTACATGAAGATATATTAGAATGTCCATGGCTGAGCACCTCTCGGATGCATTGAGGGCCAAAAGGTCCCAGAACATTTTCCTGGCTTCAAGAGAGAATTTCCTCCACTTTTCCGGTGCTAAGGTCAGATCCTTTCTGACTTGCCACCGAGCAAAGTCTCTGTACGTTGGATCATGACCCTCTGCTCCTATCCAAGGAAAGTATCCAGTCATAGCGATGTAAACCATGACCCCAAAGGCCCAGATATCAATGCTCGGGTGTAGAAGCAATTGTTCTCCTGGTTTCAAGTTACACTGTTCCGGAGCTGTGTAGGGTATGAACCCGGACAAGGATGGTGCTTCAGTTCCCTGGAGCCTTGCCAGTCCAAAGTCTGCCACTTTGATAATATTACATTCAAAGTCCATTAGCAGAATATTGTCTGGCTTGATATCACAGTGGACCATCCCTTTGTTGTGCATGTATTGCAATGCACTGGCTATCTGAGGAACACACTTCTTTACTGTCTCTTCATTTAAACCAACCTATAACAAGAAGAAAACAGGACAAAATTAGTCACTAGACACCACCATGGCAAAATGTAATCAAATAAGAAGCCTATCTTATCCATCATACAGGGACATAGAATATTAGCTCAATACACTTGAAAGGATGCTTAAAGGAAACCTGTTGGTATACAAATATGAGAATCACCATTGATGGTGCAAAATCCAGGACTATCTTTCTTAACCTTGCTTCACAGATGAGAACATTACATATCTAAAATCAAGCCTATAAATCAAATGATACAATATCCGACCCAACTCACTGTAATGAGTGGGGAGTCTTTAAACCTCAGAAATACTTTAAAGATATTGAGGGCAGAGATGATATCTTTTCTTAATGTAAGAATTATTCATTTTTCATACAAACTTACATTTGGCTGTATTAAGGAATGAAGAGTTCCAGCTGTCGCCACCTCCTGGACAAACACGTAGTCTCTGTTTGTATGAAAGGCAACTTCATGGGTCGTGATGATGTTGGGATGGCCGCTGAGGCTGATAGACATCCCATATTCAACCAGGAAGTTGTCCATTGGGATCTTCTGTTTGCTAAGCAGCTTCACAGCCACTAACTGACCTGTCAAACAGAGAGAGAGAAAAGAGAGAATTAGTAACATAAACAGATGCAGAAACTTGCTAAAAGCCTTTTAAAGTGTGCTAAATGCTTGATTAAATCAGCAGCAGCAGTGACATTAATTAAGTTACATAATCATCGCCCTAAAACTGGAAGTGAGGGATGCTTCAAGAACTTACTTTGAAAAGGTACTTGGAAGCAGCTTTAGGAATTTAAAAGAATGCTGCTTTAAGCAAGGTTAATGCTTTGTGAATGCTTCCTGTACACAATGCTCAGGATAATATTCACAAGCTAAACAAATTGTGTGTACACGTGGCTTCAAAGTTGACCTACTGATTGTCTACAGATAAGCAATTCTATTGATTCTTGGATCTTGGATGTCAGACTCTGCATTTTTTTTCCAGAACAAACATACAAGTTTCTTTTACCTGCTGGCAATTTAGCATTTTTAAAAAGTTTTCTTACACTAGTTCCATTAAATTAATATGATTCAAAAGCACGACTAATACTAAGAAATTAATTTCCTTACATGAATTAAACTATAACATTTACCTGAACCCCGATGTTTGGCCAGGAGGACCTTTCCATATGACCCCGACCCAAGTTCTTGGATGGGGTCAAAGTGCTTTGAAACCTCCATCATCTTCAGATTTTCGGACGTCTTGGTGATGAGTTGGATGACATGTCTTGCGGTGTTCTTGGTAACTTCATGGATGTTAGAAGCCATTCTAGAATCACAACAACAAAAAAGCATTAAATATCCCTCTGAATATTGCCCAGCATCTAGGGTCAGTATTTTATAACCATATGGATCCCGGTTGGGGAGATGACATATTCTGTGTGTTTACCAAAGAAGTCTCACCAACATGGACACATGACAATTAAACGCAGACAGGGATTTTGAGATTTATGTTTTAAGGGAGTCCAATAGAGTTTTAGGAAAAATAATGATATTAGTATTTATATAAGACAGGAGGAAAGATATATAGGCATGTATAGAAATACATAGGAATAGACTTTATACATGGTTATGTTTAAGAAAGAGGAAATATTGATACTGAAGGATTTTTGTATTCTCCCATTTTATCTTCTACTTCTCTTTCTGTTTTTGCATCTTTTTTTCTTTGTTAAATGAGAATTTAATAAAAATAAAACTGACAGAGATTACTAACCAAGAAATGGGTTTTGGCTGAAGCTGATCTCTAAACTACAAGACTTGTAGAGATCGGCTGGTTAGAATGACCAACATTCTAGTCACAAATAGAGGTGTGAATGTCACTGGTATTGTAACAATAAGGCATAAGAGAAATTAGACCACTTTTGTGTAAATTAAAAACAAATTGGAATGGTGGAATTTGGAACCCAAAGTACTATTAAAAAAAATATACTAAAAAAAAATTGTATTGTGCTTTCACACCCAACTGATGGATCATGGAATTATCAGACAATCTAAGATTTCACATTTTAATTTTACGTCATAAATATATGAAGACAGATCATCTCCATGCATCAGGTTGGTTGTATTAAAAAAAAATAAGCATTGCAACATATTGTGGATTTCCAATCTGTATATGGATCTCTACTGACCATAAATGGCAAGTGAAATAATAAAAATCAATATAGATTTAATGAAACAAAAAAAGTATTCAGTTTTGGACCGCAGTCCATGGACTTTATTGGCACATCACACTCATAGAAGTAAAAGTAAAAATTTTGTTTTTGAAAAGTCATAAAATCTATTAAAAAATATCAAGTAGCATATTTGCACCTATGTGTCAATAGGTGGTGGTGGCCCCTGAACATCTACACCAAGTACCATACAATACACTAACAGCCAGTGTTGTAAAATAGCCATAGATGGATCTCTACTCTGACCATACATGGCAAGTGAAATAAGAAAAATCTATTCAAATTTAAAGAACATTAAAGAGTTTGTTTATTTATCTCAATGCTAAGTTATCTGTAGACTGCAGGTTCAAAAAGAAAAATCCTATAATTTTAGAGGGGAAAAAACTATACTGCTCTAAAGGACAAACCTTAGAAAATGAAGGTGCAGATGGTTTCCCACTCGGTCTTCACTAATGGAATCTTTGTAGACTTCCCAACTTGTCAATTTTTCTTGAAATAATTGCAATATGAAGTAGTCAATGGAAAAATAAACTCACTTTTGCTTCAAGTAATAATAAGATAAGTGGAAGTAAGGCTGGATATATGTGGGGTTTATATGGGAGGAGAGAGTGGCTTTTGCTAATTGATGGGAGATTCTGATTGGCCAGCACACAGGAGCTGCTGATTACCATAAGACTGGAGAGTTTGGAAAGAGATTGAGAAGGGTGGGGCAGGTAGGTCCATATCAATGTGGTTTGTGTATTCTGTTTTGTTGTGCGGAGGGTTGAAACCTGAGCCTGAAACCAAGTAACTTTACTGATTGTAATAATTATTATGCAATGAACATTTTTATCAACCGCTATATTCCAAACATTCTGAAGTAAAATACATTGGCCCACTTTAGCCATGTAAAGTTTGTTTTAATTGTTTATTTATTTATTTTTTTATTTTAAACATTTTTACAAAAAATAAACCTCTAATAACAAAAACCACTAAGAAAAGAAAGGGGAAAAAAAACAAACAAACAAACAAACAAACATGCAAACCTAGGCCAAGTTACCATATTAAATAGTAACAACATCCACATAATTCATACATTATCATCTAGGTTTCAAAAATATTCAAAATTGTTCTATTATTTTTCAAAATATTTGAAAACATTCAAAAATATTCAAAGATATTCAGAAATAGTCATAGTCAGAAATACTCCAGAACAGCCATGGGGAATGGAGGAACTCAGCTATAAGGGGATGGAGAAGATCAGGTATGGGACATAGAGGAGTACAGCTATGGGAGATGGAAGAGCTCAGCCAGGGGGGATGGAGGAGCTTAGCTATGGGGATATTGGTGCTCATCTATAGGGGATGGAGGAGCTTAGCTATGAGAATTGATGGCATAGATTACAGTCAGGGCTGTCTTTAATATGGTTATTAAACATTTCGGCAAATTTTTTTGCCCCCCAATGCAATTTTGCTCTTCAACCCAACATCTCAAAAAAACAGACACACACAGAATTATCTAAAAAAACACACAGCAGTCCCACGGTGACCTCAGTTCCCTTTCATGTCACAGCACTCCATTACATTACAGACATTTCCACATTATAGTGCCCCTTTACACATCACAGTGCCCCCATTACATTAGAGTCCCCTTCATGTCATCGTTCCCCTTTACACATCACAGCACCCCAATTACATTGAAGCCATTGTAACACATCACACATTCACATGTATGTGTTTTGATGGCCCACATTTGGGCAGGCACAGCAGACTATTCATTTGAATGGGCTGCCATGCCTGCGTTTCCTGCAGAAAAAAAGGTTCATGCAGTGGCCTTGAAATCCATTCTGCTTTTGCACAATGCAACTTACCTGCAGTTCCTGCACACACAAACGCACTGTGTTTTTAAAAGAGTGGCCTAAACATCTAAAAAATGCAGGAAGTTTGCCGGTGCAGGAACTGCAGGTCAGTCACATGGTGCAAAAGCAGAATGGACAGACAGTGCTGTATTTCACTGCTTGGGGGGCATAGGTGTGCGCAGCCTGTTACATGATGCATGCACATTTTTTTTGCAGGAAACGCAGGCATGGCAGCCCATTCAAATGAATAGGCTGCTGTGCCTGCGCAAATGTGGGCCACCAAAACACATACATGTGAACCAGACAGGCCCAAAATAAGCCCCTCAAGCAGTTAAATACACTAGTGCTATCTAGGTGCTGTAATGCAGTGTGCTCTGTAATAAAAAATACAGCCACAACCTCACTCAGCCCCACTTTTTGAAAAAAGATCATCAGTTGCAGCCACTGTGCTGCTAAAACGCCACTGTCCCCACTTCTGTTTCATTTTATTTCAAGAATACATGAACAAAGAACACCTCAATGTATGCATGGGCGTGGTTATATGCTAAAAAAAGATCCTGAATATTCAATTAATATACAGATCTCAAAAAAAATAAATTAAAAAAACACATTCAATCCCACTTGTAGGGCAGTAACAGGCAAGCGAAATAAAGAAAAATTATTTAAATTAAGGGAACATTAAAACCTTTAAAAATCGCGCTGCCCTTAAACATTATTAGATAGTGAGTATGACATCTATATATAAACCTACGTGATAAGTGTTACATGTGTATATATGAACCAAGACCAATAGATAACAAACAGGGAAATTAATATACCATGCTGGTAATATTGAACAATAATAAAAATGACATTTAACGTGTACAATGACAAATGACCAGTGATCGATAGACAATTCAATAGCAGATTATTATTTTATTATTGTTTAATATTACCGGCATGGTATATTAATTTCCCTGTTTGTTATCTATTGGTCTTGGTTCATATATACACATGTAACACTTATCACGTAGGTTTATATATAGATGTCATACTCACTATCTAATAATGTTTAAGGGCAGCGCGATTTTTAATTTTTTCCTTTTGTGTGTGTATTGATGCTGTACATATTCATTGCTGCTCCCTAAGTGATAGTTGGGTGTTAATCATCTTGCCATCACCTTCCTAATTTAGTTTTTAGTTCTCATAGTGCGGTTTTTATATATTTTTTTTTCAGCATTAAAACCTTTGTCTGGGGTGAAATTGGGAAAACACTTTGAAGTACAAAAAAGACAGAGAACTTTTGATGGTGAACATGCAGTTGCTAATATACAATCTAACAGACAACTTAAGACGGAACTGTTTAATGTTATTTCAAGGGTACGTGAAGAAAGAACATCTGAGTATAATGTATGAGGTTGGTTGGGTTCTAAAATCAAAATATTGCAAAATAATGTGCATATGCAATCAATCAATCTATGGATCTCTTTACAAAAGAAAATAATCTAATCCCATATGAAGGACCACAACAGGCAAGTGAACAAAGGAAAAAAATAATGTAAATCATTTTAATTCAGGGAACAATAAAAACAAAAAGTTTTAGATTTTTTTTCTACTTAACTTTCTGCTAAGACATCTGCATTGTTAGGTTGTCATTGTAAAATATGGTGAAAGTGAAAATTAAGAGAATAGGAAAAATACTTGCTATGTCCAAAAAAAGACAGACAGGAATAGCAAAATTTACAGGAATGGCAAAAATTAGGACAACCTAAGATGAAACTGTTTAATTTACTTTTGACGGGACATGAAGAATAAACATCTGAATGTAAAGCATGAGTTTGAAATATTTTTAAAATAAAATATTGTAAAATAATGGGGATATTCAATCAATATATCCATCTCTAAAATAAAAGGCCCTTTAGAATATTAAAATGTTTTTACTATTCCATTTCCTGCTAAATACATCTCCTCAATCAGAGAAAAATCCCAGCTTTTTAAAGCATAAAACTATCAGGTCTATAGATCTTTGGGGTTCTGTATGACTTACCTTAAACAATGAAGATATAGATGTCTCCAAGTTGGTATCACTGAGGAAGTCTATATGGTCTTCTCCAAAGCTATTCCGATGGGAAGTGGTCAATGGAGAAAATAAATCACTTTTGCTACAAGCAAAATGAGATTCATTGAGTAAGGAATGGAGGTCTATATGTGTGTCTGGAGACTTTGGGTTGAGCTCTAGGAGGGTGTGGCCAATAGGTCCATAAGAATGGGGTTTGTTTATACTGTGCCAGTGTGTTGAGGGTGGGAAAGTTACCCTGAAACTAATTTCAAAAGATTTAATTAAGGAAACCAGTTTCTAGGTGCTGAGATTTCTAAAGGTAATGTATAAAATGTCTTAGTATTCTAACCAATAGTATATTTTATATAATATATAATGGATCATTATTTGCAATAAATATTATGCAATTGAGTATTTCATTTAATAAAATAATAATAAAATAAATATACATACAGTGTGTGTGTGTGTGTGTGTGTGTGTGTATATATATATATATATATATATATATATATATATATATATATATATTTATATAAATATTTATTCTACAAAATTCAGCACTAAACTCTATCCACCTCAGAAACTATAATGTAGGTAATATACCGTATATCAATTGGCTTCCTAAACCATGTTGGGATATCTAGGTGTAAATGGGTCCTGGGACTTACTGGTTACTTTTCAAAGTCTTAAACAAAGATGCTCAAAACTCTCTAAAAGACTCTTGTGGTGTCCATGAATCTTATACAAGCAGTGGGTGGACATGGGGAAATTTGCTCATTCACACAGTTAGTATGAGAAGTCTCCACTGTTTTTTTTGCCACTGATAGAAGTTTAGAGAAATTAGTTCTTTGGTAAATATTTCACAGATAATTAGTGGAAAGGAGCACACATGTGGTTGTACCATTTGTGGAGCTTGATTGAGCTACAAAAAATGGCCTCCAATAGAGGGACATACACGGGAAGCATGCAGTAGACATTTATGGGACAATGCTCTATATATGTGTCATTCATCACTACTGCAAGATATGTGTTCAACCAGGCTCACTGATAAGGCAGTACGGCCGACCCTCCTGTACCGGGACTCAGCCTCATCACTTCATAACAGGGGCTTTTACTAGCAGGAGGGATGGCTGTACTGCCTTATTGCAGACACCGATCCTCTTCTGCCTTCCCCAACATTGCTGAACTTCCCTCCTCTGCTCTCCCACCGGTTGCTGGGGGGAGGGGAGTGTTAGGGGAGTCGATGACAGTTTTTTTTATCTTACTGTGCATGAATAATATGTTCTAGGGTATATAGCTTTTTATATGTGATCAGTGAATCAGAGGTTTGCATTTTTTTTTGTTTTGTTATTAAAAGTTTAGATTGCCTTTTGAGGTGCACTTTAAGCAATGTCATTGTCCAGTAAAGTCAGTATTTGTAGGGAATAAATGAGATTTATCTATTAATATGGGTTTATATGGGATATGGACCTAAGTATGGATGTGTGAAGAACTTTTTTACAAGACCAACAACTGTCTCTGAAGAAAGACAAAGGCTCTCCTGTTAGTTCCTTGATTATTATGTGAAAGCCAAATGTTGCCCATCATAATTAGGGTCACCCTTTGTCTTCAGACGCAGGTGAATAGGGGGAAGCCAGGTAATAGGCAGTGTTGTGTCCATGATGTCCGGCTGCTTTGATATGCTAACAGACCAACTGACAGGCCAATGTTTAGAATCACGTGGGGCGTCTTGGAGTGTCTGAGTCGTTGTGTCATTTCAGAAGATAAAGCTTAACAAACTTATATTTGCAAGAGATGTCATGACCTGGAGCTTATTACAGATGTTCAAGTTAGAAAGAACTTTGGAAATGGTAATTACAGGACAGAGAAGCATAGTGGAATGAAAAGAGCTCTACATTAAAAAAAGATAGGGAAAAGTAGGGCTAAAATTAGAATACAAGAAACACATTGCTACACAACATTTTCGAATACTCAAAACTAGGGTGTTACAAGAATCATTGTTGACCCCCCCGGGGGGTTAGATCTGTCATATTATGATGATGTGGATGGTTTTTAAGGTTTGTGTTCATAGAGGGTAGATGTTGTGTATGTTGTTTTTAATAATGGCTACACTATTGTTGCCTTTTTTTTAATACCAGCCACTTCTTGTTTAGTGGTTACATTTCAATAAAAGATTGGATTTTAATGTACGCATGTGCATTGACATTTGTTGAGAGATTGTCCACCTTAAAAATCGTACAAAAAAATTCTTAATAAATGAATAAGGGGCGAGGGTTGGAGGGGCTCAGCTATGGGAGATGAAGGAACTCAGCTATGGGAGATGGAAGAGCTCAGCTATGGGAGATGAAGGAACTCAGCTATGGGAGATGGAAGAGCTCAGCTATGGGAGATGGAAGAGCTCAGCTATGGGAGATGGAGGAGCTCAGCTATGGGGGGTGGAAGAGCTCAGCTATGGGAGATGGAGGAACTCAGCTATGGGAGATGGAAGAGCTCAGCTATGGGGGGTGGAAGAGCTCAGCTATGGGAGATGAAGGAACTCAGCTATGGGAGATGGAAGAGCTCAGCTATGGGAGATGGAAGAGCTCAGCTATGGGAGATGAAGGAACTCAGTTATGGGAGATGGAAGAGCTCAGCTATGGGAGATGGAAGAGCTCAGCTATGGGGGGTGGAGGAGTTCAGCTATGGGAGATTTAAGAGCTCAGCTATAGGGATAGAGGAGCTCATCTATGGGGGATGGGGGAGATCAGCTATGAGGATTGATGGCATAGATTAGTTATTCACTTATGAGAAGAGGCGCATAAGAGGAGATATGATTACAATGTACAAATATATCATAGGTGACTCCAGTAATTATGATAAATTGTTTACTTTAAGGTCCCTGAAGAGGACACTTGGCCATAATTTGAGGTTAGAAGAAATTGTGTTTAACCTTAGAGCAGTGGTTCTCAACTCCTGTCCTCAGGACCCACTAATGGGCCAGGTTTGCAAGATAACTGAAATTTGCAGCTCAACGATTGCAATATTCTAGTCTGCATCCCCCCAAGGTAATACCTAAAATCTGACCTGTTATTGGGTCCTGAGGACAGGGGTTGAGAACCACTGCCTTAAAGTGAAGAAAGGATTCTTTACTTTTAGAGTGGTAAAAATGTGAAACTTTCTCTCCAGGAAGTGATACTGACTGAGAGTGTTGACAACTTAAAAAAAAACTTTTAGATGTCTTCTTCAGGATCAGAATATACCGGGCTATGAAAACTGTTAGAGAATAAAAGTCACACGCATTAGTTGAACTGAATGGAGCTGGGTCTTTTTTTTGTAACTTTACAAACAATGTTAAATATAAATCTGAATACCAGGGAGAGATCTTAATTAATATTGGATATCCATCACATCAAAGGGTCTTGGGTTGTCATCCAATCACTTTCATGAGACAGATATGATTGTTGTCTTTAGACCAAGAGGTAGAGTCTTCAATGATAAGAATGGAAGAGAGAGACCTGACCTACACATAGAGACCAGCGAATGTTCAATCTCCTCGGAGTGCTAATATGGGAAATTCTTGTTGGTTAGTTTTCTGTTGAACTTATTATAGTGTGATTGTATTGTCTAAGCTATTCACTGTACTGTAATTTTTGTACAATATACTATTTTTCACCTGCAGTTTGTGATGTGAGTTTCATTGCTGACCTTCCCCTACTGAACGGTGGAAAGTGGGTGCTGACTGATATCACTGATATTATTTATTAATATTTAATGATAATATTAATAATAGTATTATTATTTGTTTCATCACCTGCATTTTCTTACTACCCCGCTAACACTGTCAGTTGAATTGGTTGTGGTAGTTATTAGCATAAAACTGCCAATATTTACTGTGTTGGGGGGTCTCCTCCGCTATTGTTTGTTGTGTTTTACAGTACACACTGTGTCACCATTTCTATAGTTCTCCGTATCTTCTGTCTATTGTCTGTTGGGTGTGTAGGCTCAGACTATTCAGGGTGGAAACATTTGTTATTATACATTTTGTGTCTCGATCCTGTGTGTGGAATATTCCAGTCTAAAGCCTGGTACACACCACCAGTTTTTCCTTTTTCATTCAACCCAGCGGGTTATGTGTTTAAAGAGTCTTTTCAGAATAATATAGCCAAAGCCCCAAATATTAGAGGAGATTACACAAAAAACATTATTATATGTGTGGTCTAGTCTCATGGTTACCATGAGGTTTATGTGAAATCTCCATTAACAGGTGTAAACAGGTGTAAATCCCGTAATTAGAAATATATTTTTGTTAGAGTATGAATATGTTGAATATGTTTGAGTAATATGTTGCATTATATGTCCATGTTCTGAGAATAAGCTGATGGGGGGGGGATTCTTTTAATGATAGGTGATACTGTTGGCTGAAAGACATGACAATAGGCTGAGAACAATCTGGTGCCAGGTTAGTATATCTGAGCAAAGGGAACCAACTCCAGATATCAGCTTAGAAGGAATCCTTTGTTAAGAAAAGCAGTAAGGGTGGCCACCTTCATCACTTCTGTACATGTGTGTTTTTTCTCTCCAAGGGGCTGAACTGTTGGGT
Organism: Aquarana catesbeiana; assembly: GCF_042186555.1. NCBI lineage: Eukaryota > Metazoa > Chordata > Amphibia > Anura > Ranidae > Aquarana > Aquarana catesbeiana. The sequence goes on along the minus strand of NC_133324.1, from coordinate 981,635,172 downwards.
TGGTAAGACTAATGGCTACAAAATAATATCTGAAAAGATCCAGTCCTCATAGAATTAGTCAGACATCATAAGATTGATTAGATAGATGCCCATCAATCAGTAACACTCCATGTAAGTCTGTGAACGTTAGGTCTATAGCGATCCAAACACTTGAGGAAAAATAAGGTTAGGAGGAATCTCTGAACCACCAGAACACCTGTCAGGTTTTTATAGCTCTGTGTCCCTCTTGAGGGGGCACTTATCTCTTTGTACTTGTGACCATAATCACCAAAGGTTGTCACCAGAACAAAAATAGAGGGGGAAATCTTCCAAGTTCTTGTGACCTTGGAACACACATAGCAAAAACTGGGGGATAACTAAGCCTAAATCTACTCCCATCCCCCATTCTAAGACTATTCTATCTACCCTGTGAAATAAAATATGTCTATACTTAAAGTAGTAGTCCACCCTAACACTAAAATCCCTGCATCTACAGACATCCACAATCTAACACTAACCTATCTAGCCCTGTAAATTAAAAATCAGTATACATACTTTTTTGAACTGCCTCGATTCCCACATTGAGCTGTCACCTGCGGCTTTGCTGTGGAGGTGGGTGCAGAGGACACAGCAGACAACGGAAGCCCCATAGTAACTCTATGGGTGACGTCACTCCCCATTCATTTCACATCCTTTGTCGGCTGTGTCCTCTGCAGAGCTTCCGCCGCTGGAGACCAGATTGGATCGGCTTCAAAAAAGGTATGTATACTGATTTCTTAGATAGGTTAGCGTTAGATTGTGGATGTCTGTAGATGCCAGGATTTTAATGTTGGGGTGGACTTACACTTTAACAATTCTGAGTGTGCTCCAGTCTGGTCACATGATCGGTCCCAGCCCTGGATTCAGTGTAGAGGAGGGACAGCCAACAAACATCTGCAGGGCGAGAGGGAATAGAGAGAGGTGAGAGAGGTGAGTGAGAGAGAGGTGAGAGAGGTGAGAGAGAGAGGAGAGAGAGGAGAGAGGAGATAGAGAGGGGTGAGAGAGAGAGTGAAAGGAGAGAGAGAGAGAAAGGAGAGAGAGAGAGAGAAAGGAGAGAGAGAGAGAAAGGAGAGAGAGAAAGGGGGGAGAGAGAAAAAGGGGGGGAGAGAGGTGAGAGAGAGAGAGAGGTGAGAGAGAGAGGAGAGAGAGGTGAGAGAGAGGTAGGAGAGAAAGGAGATAGAAGAGAGAGAGGAGAGGAGAGAGGAGAAAGACACAACATGCTTTATTTTCTTGGATTTTTCTTTTCAGTTTGGTTTTATTGTCATCAGGCATGTTTTTTTGTTTTTGTAAAAAGCCTTACAGTTCTAATTTTTTTTCAGATTTTTTTATGCTCTAAAGGAAAAAAAGCTGTTTTTTTTGTTACTTTTAAAAGCCTTAACAATGATTTTTTAATTTGATATATTTTTATATTTAGATTTTGCGTCCACTAAATGCACTGTATTTTTTTCAGAAAGGCAGAATCATTTGTGGTAAAAAAAAATGGTATTTCTGTTGAATTGGTTTTCGGTAGTTATTGGCATAATACTGTCATTGTTTACTGTTCCTATTGTCTGCCTGGGAGGGTTCACCTGTACTATTGTTCATTGTATGTTTACTGTTTGTAGTCTATCCCATCACCATTGTCCACCCTATCTCCTGTCTATTGTCTATTGGGTGTAGACTCTGATTATTCAGGGAAGATACCATTGTTATTATAAAGTTTGTGTCTGAAATCCTGTGTACGGAATATTCCAGTACATGGATCACAATCAGGCCGATTCAGCAGGGACCACCCGAGTTTTCAATCCATGTAAGGGCAGGCTGATTGTACCTAAGTCGATCTATACCCAAGTTGATCTATTGATTGTCTTGGGTAGAACCAACCTGTTGGATTTTTCTACATATAATTACTGCCTTTATATGAATAAGGTATCATTATTATTTTTATACAGTATTTATATAGCGCCAACAGTTTACATAGTGCTTTACATTAACAGGGAGACAATACCATTACAATACAATAAAATACAAGAGGATTACGAGGCCCAGAATAGCTTACAATCTAATAAGGTGGGGCAGGTGGTACAAAAGGTTGTAACTGTGGGGAATGAGCTGATGGAAGTGGTAAAAGATTAGTTGGAGGAATGATAGGCTTCCCTAAGGAGATAAGTTTTCAGGGATTGCCTGCAGGAGTAGGAGATAGCCAGACAGATTGGAGGAGGAGACAAGAGAGCTTGAGAGTAGGAGGTCTTGAAAGGAGCAGAGAGGGCGATTTGGGTGATATTTGGAGACATGATTGGTGATGTAGCTCGGGGCAGAGTTGTGAATGGCTTTGTATGTTGTAGTTAGTATTTTGAATTTAATTTGGGTGATTGGGAGCCAGCAAAGGAATTGACGGAGAGGGTTGGCAGACACTGAGTGGTTGGTAAGGTGGATAAGTCTGCCAGCAGCATTCATGACAGACTGAAGGGTGGATAGCCTATGAAGAGGTACGCCAATGAGAATGGAGTTGCATTAGTCAAGGCGAGAGATAACAAGGGAGTAGGGATAATCCAAACACCTCCCCGTTCAGTTCGCAGCAGAACATCTCAAACAAGCAAAAAGTTCTAGCCAACATGCAAACTCTATTAAAGTCTATGGGACACAAACATGAAAAATAAAAAGTCCTAATTTTAAAGGCTAATATGCAAGTTATTGCCACACAAAGTGTATGGAGACCCAGGCACTGCCCTGGGGGACATGTATCAATGCAAGAAAAAGTTTTTAAAACAATTGTTTTTTTTTAAGGAGCAGTGATTTTAAAGATGCCTAAAGTGAAACAATAAAAATGAAAAATTCCTTTAAATACCATACCTGGGGGGTCCCCTTAGTCTGCCTGTAAAATGGCGCATCTGTTCAATGTATAGAACATGCCACAGCAACCCTGAGCTGTGGTTGTCGGGGTCTGTGGACAGTGGCCTTATTGGATCCCGCCCCCCCCATGTGAGTGGGTATCAGGTACAGCATACCATTACCCATTCACCAAAAAAGTGTCAAAAAACAAAAACCACAAGACACAGTTTTTGACAAATCCTTTATTAAAAAATAAAAATAAAAAAAATGTCCCTCAATGTAATCCATCGTCAATAAGGACACCCGACAGACCTGAAAAATAGAAAAAAAAACCCCACTCCACCTTCTGGGACGAATCCCAGCCAACTGCCCGCTGTGCACTTTGACAGTTCTTATATAGGCAGGGGGTGGGGCGAACAGGCTATGTCACCCGGTGGTACCGCCCCCTTTGACATCACGTGATGTCCACAAATATTATTATTAGTATACAGTTGTTATAATAATTGATTAACTATGTTGTCCAATTTTCCAATTGTTGCACCTATAGCCAAATTATTATCATTATACAGGATTTATATAGCGCCAACAGTTTGCACAGCTCTTTACAATTCCGTCCTTCTTTATTATTATATGTATTATTGTTATTATATTGAAACTATATTTAAAGATATTGCTTAGACATATGTCCAGAATTAATTTCAAGAACAGCGCCCTAGAGCCCCCCGTGTTGGCCTTGGACTTCAGGCTGAAGCCCCTGGTCTTTTTGCCACCTAGCAACGCCCCCTGAACAGGGGTGAGAATGGAGGAGGAGGAGGAATGAAATTGGGGGAGAAGGAGGAAGAGGAGCAGAAGTGGCACTGAAAGAGGAGGACTAAGAATGGAGGAGGACTGAGAATAGAGGAGGTTGAGTGAAAATAGAGGAGGAGGAGGAGAACTAAGAATAAAGGAGGAGGAAGAGAATTGAGAATGGATGAGGAGGTAGAATGAAGGATGAGGAGTACGAATAGAGGGGGGAAGGAGAGTTGTGGAGTTATCTTAGTCAGTGAGGCCTAACTTGAAGGCACATACTGGAGTATAAGAGATCAGACAAAACACCAAGTATATGCTGAAAAAGTCTTATTAATTTATTACAGATTTGACATAAGTATATAAAAGATATATATATAAAAGAGAAAAGATGCAAGGTGTTCAGTCTTTGGTCATCTGTCAGATGTTTGTGACGATTGATAAGATGCTGGTGACAATAAGGTGGTGGCGACAATCGGGGGTGATGTTTGGTAGCTTCTGGGTCTTTTGCTGGAATTTCTCGTTGTCTGGATATATTCTTCATTTCTACGTTGATGATGTAATGTCTGGAGACTTGGCACTGATGTTTGTTGCCCCGGGTTGTGACACTCGGAAGTAGTAAAAATAAGTAGAAAGAGCAGAAGTTAGCTTCAGTAACTATCTTATAAAGTCATCAGTACAAAAAAATCACTGGTGATTATTGTTAAGTCATACAAAGATATACGGTATCAAGGTAGACAAATCAATGCCACCATTGTAAGGCACACCTTTCCATGACAAGGAATGAGAATGGAGGAGGAATGAGAATGCAGATGGAGGAGTGAGAAAAAAGATGGAGAAAGAGGAGCAATTTGACTAGAAATGAATGAGGAGGAGAAGTATTGAGAATGGAGATGGAAGAGTGAGAATGAACATGGGAAGGGAGAAGGATTTAGAACAGAGATGAAGGAGGTGGAGAAGTATGGAGAAGGAAGAGCAAGAATGGAGATGGAAGAGTGAGAATGGAGAAGAGGAGTAGTGAGAAAGGAGATAAAGGATGAGGAGTGAAAATGAAGATGGAGATGTAGGAGGAGTTAGAATAGAGATGGAGGAGGAGAAATATTGAGAATGGAGATGATGGAAGAGGATACTATTTTTGGGGACCTTTGGAGGGGGGTCTGCAAACTTTTTTGTTAAATAGCAAAGGAAATGGCAATGTAACACAGTTTTCCTTTTGTGAATATTAGTCAAATTGATTTTTTTGAATTTGTGAATGTTACTCAAGACAGGCCCCCCATGCTGTTTGTTTTTTTTTTTTTTTTTAAACCCTTTGCCCAGAAAATGGCCATGTTTAATTTGACAGATTCTGCTTCCATTGATTTCAATGGGGTTCAGGTTTGCCATCTGATCTTCTTTGAAGTTCCCCAAACCCTGTTTGAACATAACCCAGGGCAGTTTGGCTCAAACCTAATGCTGGGGTTGGTTATATAAATAAATGACCCAAACAAAACAAAATAAATCTAAAAACTCCCACTCAAAACACTAAGACAAATTTAAAAGAAAACAAACTAGCTACTATTAACAAAATGTTAAGTAACGCCACAAAATTAAAAAAGCATTCCTAAAATGAACTATTGGGTCTTTTTATATTGCAGTGAATACAAGGGGCTTACCCTCCACTCTCCAAAGCCACAGATACTGCAATTTACTATAAAAGCATCAATAGAAAACTGTATACAGCATACAATATACTAATACATATAACACTGAATACAGTTTAAAGCACCATACTGAAAGCACACAACACTAACCCGTCTTTCCCTTTAAAGTAGTTGTAAACCCACTAAAAAACAAAAAATAATAACCTGCAAGACAAAGAAATAATGAGCTAGTATGTATAGCATACAAACTCATTATGAAATACTCACCTTAGATGGAAGCCCCGGAAGCGGTCCCAGTACACAGCTCCAGCTGGTGACATCGCTCCAGGAGTTACTTCTGGGTATCGCACGGGCTCTGGCGCTGTGATTGGCCTAAGCCACAATGACGTCACTCCCACACATGCACGTAGGAGCCGCCAGTAACGGCACACTAGCTGAAGCAATAGCACAAACGTACCATTGCTTCAATGCACATGTGCCGATGATGTCGGCACATGCTGATACTGGGGATATCTCCTAAACTGTGCAGGTTTAGGAGATATCCAGGGTAGCTACAAGTAAGCCTCATTCTAGGCCTTATTATAGGCTTACCTGTAGTACAAAGTGGATTATAAGGGTTTACAATCACTTTAACAAATGTCAGTTGTCCTTCACTCACACTAAATTCACCAACACACTGACAAAAGGGTGCTGCAATGTCAGCCTTTACAGTGTATGGGCTGAAATTATTCTGTGACCCAACATTTGCTGACATCTTGCACCTGACTAGAGGTCAAGTATATGACCTTAGCCAGTGTTAGCTAAAGAAATGCATTGGGGGACATTTTGGTGGGAGGAATTCCAGCCAAATATCCTTAAATTTCAGATCTTCTATAAAACAGCCAAACCGAGAATGTTCAATTTGAACTCGGACCTAACGTTTGACTCTACCCTACCTATCATATAGAGTTTTTCCCACACTATGATTTTTTTTTCCTGAAACATATCACTTCCAGGGCCATCTTACAGTTTTATGATGCTTTGATCCATAATTCCCAAAAAACAATACTGTAGATAAGCAATCACGTGAGCAAAAAATCAACAGTGTTCTACGATTTCTACGTTCTTACCCTCAACTATGTCACTTTTACAAATCCCCAGCGTTCATTCAGCAATTTGGTCCCTTGATTACCAGGTGATCAAAATTTTTTATGAAATTTCCACCTCAGCTCCTATAGAAAGTGAAGTTGTCTCGTGATCAGGTAGAAGACACAAGGCGGCACTTGCTGTAGCTCCGGAATGTACATCATGTTCTCTGTAGGCCATATGTATTGCAGTGTTCCTTGTATAATTTTCTGTTTTCCATGGTACATGAAGATATATTAGAATGTCCATGGCTGAGCACCTCTCGGATGCATTGAGGGCCAAAAGGTCCCAGAACATTTTCCTGGCTTCAAGAGAGAATTCCCTCCACTTTTCCGGTGCTAAGGTCAGATCCTTTCTGACTTGCCACCAAGCAAATTCTCTGTACATTGGATCATGACCCTCTGCTCCTAGCCAAGGAAAGTATCCAGTCATAGCGATGTAAACCATGACCCCAAAGGCCCAGATATCAATGCTCGGGTGTAGAAGCAATTGTTCTCCTGGTTTCAAGTTACACTGTTCCGGAGCTGTGTAGGGTATGAACCCGGACAAGGATGGTGCTTCAGTTCCCTGGAGCCTTGCCAGTCCAAAGTCTGCCACTTTGATAATATTACATTCAAAGTCCATTAGCAGAATATTGTCTGGCTTGATATCACAGTGGACCATCCCTTTGTTGTGCATGTATTGCAATGCACTGGCTATCTGAGGAATGCACTTCTTTACTGTCTCTTCATTTAAACCAACCTATAACAAGAAGAAAACAGGACAAAATTAGTTACTAGACACCACCATGGCAAAATGTAATCAAATAAGAAGCCTATCTTATCCATCATACAGGGACATAGAATATTAGCTCAATACACTTGAAAGGATGCTTAAAGGAAACCTGTTGGTATACAAATATGAGAATCACCATTGATGGTGCAAAATCCAGGACTATCTTTCTTAACCTTGCTTCACAGATGAGAACATTACATATCTAAAATCAAGCCTATAAATCAAATGATACAATATCCAACCCAACTCACTGTAATGAGTGGGGAGTCCTTAAACCTCGGAAATACTTTAAAGATATTGAGGGCAGAGATGATATATTTTCTTAATGTAAGGATTATTCATTTTTCATACAAACTTACATTTGGCTGTATTAAGGAATGAAGAGTTCCAGCTGTCGCCACCTCCTGGACAAAGACGTAGTCTCTGTTTGTATGAAAGGCAACTTCATGGGTCGTGATGATGTTGGGATGGCCGCTGAGGCTGATAGACATCCCATATTCAACCAGGAAGTTGTCCATTGGGATCTTCTGTTTGCTAAGCAGCTTCACAGCCACTAACTGACCTGTCAAACAGAGAGAGAGAAAAAAGAATTAGTAACATAAACAGACGCAGAAACTTGCTAAAAGCCTTTTAAAGTGTGCTAAATGCTTGATTAAATCTACAGCAGTGACATTAATTAAGTTACATAATCATCGCCCTAAAACTGGAAGTGAGGGATGCTTTAAGAACTTACTTTGAAAAGGTACTTGGAAGCAGCTTTAGGAACTTAAAAAAATGCTGCTTAAAGCAAGGTTAATGCTTTGTGATTGTTTCCTGTACACAATGCTCAGGATAATATTCACAAGCTAAACAAATTGTGTGTACACGTGGCTTCAAAGTTGTCCTACTGATTGTCTACAGATAAGCAATTCTATTGATTCTTGGATCTTGGATGTCAGACTCTGCATTTTTTTTCCAGAACAAACATACAAGTCTCTTCTACCTGCTGGCAATTTAGCATTTTTTAAAAGTTTTCTTACACTAGTTCCATTAAATTAATATGATTCAAAAGCACGACTAATACTAAGAAATTAATTTCCTTACATGAATTAAACTATAACATTTACCTGAACCCCGATGTTTGGCCAGGAGGACCTTTCCATATGACCCCGACCCAAGTTCTTGGATGGGGTCAAAGTGCTCTGAAACCTCCATCATCTTCAGATTTTCGGACATCTGGGTGATGAGTTGGAGGACATGTCTTGCGGTGTTCTTGGTAACTTCATGGATGTTAGAAGCCATTCTATAATCACAACAACAAAAAAAGCATTAAACATCCCTCTGAATATTGCCCAGCATCTAGGGTCAGTATTTTATAACCATATGGATCCCGGTTGTGGAGATGACATATTCAGTGTGGTTACCAATGAAGTCTCACCAACATGAACACATGACAATTAAAAGCAGACAGAGATTTTAAGATTTATGTTTTAAGGGAGTCCAATAGAGTTTTAGGAAAAATAACGATATTAGTATTTATATAAGATGGGAGGAAAGATATAAAGGCATGTATAGAAATACATAGGATTAGACTTTATACATGGTTATGTTTAAGAAAGAGGAAATATTGATACTGAAGGGTTTTTGTATTCTCCCATTTTATCTTCTACTTCTCTTTTTGTTTTTGCATCTTTTTTCTTTGTTAAAAAAAAAGCTGACAGAGATTACAAACCAAGAAATGGGTTTTGGCTGAAGCTGATCTCTAAACTACAAGACTTGTAGAGATCGGCTGGTTAGAATGACCAACATTCTAGTCACAAATAGAGGTGTGAATGTCACTGGTATTGTAACAATAAGGTATAAGAGAAATTAGACCACTTTTGTGTAAATTAAAAACAAATTGGAATGGTGGAATTTGAAACCCAAAGTACTATTAAAAAAAATATACTAAAAAAAAATTGTATTGTGCTTTCACACCCAACTGATGGATCATGGAATTATCAGACAATCTAAGATTTCACATTTTAATTTTACTTCATAGATATATGAAGACAGATCATCTCCATGTATCAGGTTGGTTGTATTAAAAAAAAATAAGCATTGCAACATATTGTGGATTTCCAATCTGTATATTGATCTCTACTGACCATAAATGGCAAGTGAAATAATAAAAATCAATATAGATTGAAAGAAACAAAAAAGTATTCAGTTTTGGACCGCAGTCCATGGACTTAATTGGCACACAACACTCATAGAAGTAAAAGTAAAAATTTTGTTTTTGCAAAGTCATAAAATCTATTAAAAAAATATCAAGTAGCATATTTGCAGCTATGTGTCAATAGGTGGTGGTGGCCCCTGAACATCTACACCAAGAACCATACAATACACTAACAGCCAGTGTTGTAAAATAGCCATAGATGGATCTCTACTCTGACCATACATGGCAAGTGAAATAAGAAAAATCTATTCAAATTTAAAGAACATTAAAGAGTTTGTTTATTTATCTCAATGCTAAGTTATCTGTAGACTGCAGGTTCAAAAAGAAAAATCCTATAATTTTAGAGGGAATAACTATACTGCTCTAAAGGACAAACCTTAGAAAATGAAGGTGCAGATGGTTTCCCACTCGGTCTTCACTAATGGAATCTTTGTAGACTTCCCAACTTGTCAATTTTTCTTGAAATAATTGCAATATGAAATAGCCAATGGAAAAACAAACTCACTATTGCTTCAAGTAATAGTAAGATAAGTGGAAGTAAGGCTGGATATATGTGGGGTTTATATGGGAGGAGAGAGTGGCTTTTGCTAATTGATGGGAGATTCTGATTGGCCGGCACACAGGAGCTGCTCATTACCATAAGACTGGAGAGTTTGGAAAGAGATCGAGAAGGGTGGGGCAGGTAGGTCCATATCAATGGGGTTTGTGTATTCTGTTTTGTTGTGTGGAGGGTTGAAACCTCAGCCTGAAACCAAGTAATCTTACTGATTGTTATAATTATTATGCAATGAACATTTTTATCAACCGCTATATTCCAAACATTCTGAAGTAAAATACATTGGCACACTTTAGCCATGTAAAGTTTGTTTTAATTGTTTTTTATTTATTTTTTTATTTCAAATATTTTTGCAAAAAATAAACATCTAATAACAAAAAACACCAAGAAAAGAAAGGAAAAAAACAAACAAACATGCAAACCTAGGCCAAGTTACCATATTAAATAGTAACAACATCCGCATAGTTAATACATTATCATCTAGGTTTCAAAAATATTCAAAATTGTTCTATTATTTTTCAAAATATTTGAAAACATTCAAAAATATTCAAAGATATTCAGAAATAGTCATAGTCAGAAATACTCCAGAACAGCCATAGGGGAATGGAGGAACTCAGCTATAAGGGGATGGAGAAGATCAGCTATGGGGGATGCAGGAGTTCAGCCATGGGAGATGGAGGAGTTCAGCTATGGGACATAGAGGAGTTCAGCTATGGGAGATGGAAGAGCTCAGCCACGGGGGATGGAGGAGCTTAGCTATGGGGATATTGGTGCTCATCTATAGGGGGTGGAGGAGCTCAGCTATGGGGATAGAGGAGCTCATATATAGGGGATGGAGGAGATCAGCTATGAGAATTGATGGCATAGATTACAGTCAGGGCCGTCTTTAATGTGGTTATTAAACATTTGGGCAAATTTTTTTTGCCCGCCCAATGCAATCTTGCTCTTCAACCCAACATCTCAAAAAAACAGACACACACAGAATTATCTAAAAAAAACACACAGCAGTCCCACGGTGACCTCAGTTCCCTTTCATGTCACAGCACTCCATTACATTACAGACATTTCCACATTATAGTGCCCCTTTACACATCACAGCGCCCCCATTACATTAGAGTCCCCTTCATGTCATCATTCCCCTTTACACATCACAGCACCCCAATTACATTGAAGCCATTGTCACATCACACATTCACATGTATGTGTTTTGACGGCCCACATTTGGGCAGGCACAGCAGACTATTCATTTGAATGGGCTGCCATGCCTGCGTTTCCTGCAGAAAAAAAAGGTTCATGCAGCATTTTACAAATGCAGTGGCCTTGAAATCCATTCTGCTTTTGCACAATGCAACTTACCTGCAGTTCCCGCACACACAAACGCACTGTGTTTTTAAAAGAGTGGCCTAAACATCTAAAAAATGCAGGAAGTTTGCCGGTGCAGGAACTGCAGGTAAGTCACATGGTGCAAAAGCAGAATGGACAGACAGTACTGTATTTCACTGCTTGGGGGGCATAGGTGTGCGCAGCCTATTACATGATGCATGCACATTTTTTTTGCAGGAAACGCAGGCATGGCAGCCCATTCAAATGAATAGGCTGCTGTGCCTGCGCAAATGTGGGCCACCAAAACACATACATGTGAACCAGACAGGCCCAAAATAAGCCCCTCAAGCAGTTAAATACACTAGTGCTATCTAGGTGCTGTAATGCTGTGTGCTCTGTAATAAAAAATACAGCCACAACCTCACTCAGCCCCACTTTTTGAAAAAAGATCATCAGTTGCAGCCACTGTGCTGCTAAAACGCCACTGTCCCCACTTCTGTTTCATTTTATTTCAAGAATACATGAAGAACGAACACCTCAATGTATGCATGGGGGTGGTTATATGCTAAAAAAAGATCCTGAATATTCAATTAATATACGGATCTCTAAAAAAATTAATTAAAAAAACACATTCAATCCCACTTGTAGGGCAGTAACAGGCAAGTGAAATAAAGAAAAATAATTTAAATTAAGGGAACATTAAAACCTTTAAAAATCGCGCTGCCCTTAAACATTATTAGATAGTGAGTATGACATCTATATATAAACCTAGGTGATAAGTGTTACATGTGTATATATGAACCAAGACCAATAGATAACAAACAGGGAACTTAATATACCATGCCGGTAATATTAAACAATAATAAAAATGACATTTAACGTGTACAATGACAAATGACCAGTGATCGATAGACAATTCAATAGCAGATTATTATTTTATTATTGTTTAATATTACCGGCATGGTATATTAATTTCCCTGTTTGTTATCTATTGGTCTTGGTTCATATATACACATGTAACACTTATCACGTAGGTTTATATATAGATGTCATACTCACTATCTAATAATGTTTAAGGGCAGCGCGATTTTTAATTTTTTCCTTTTGTGTGTGTATTGATGCTGTACATATTCATTGCTGCTCCCTAAGTGATGGTTGGGTGTTAATCATCTTGCCATCACCTTCCTAATTTAGTTTTTAGTTCTCATAGTGCGGTTTTTATACATTTTTTTCAACATTAAAACCTTTGTCTGGGGTGAAATTAGGAAAACACTTGGAAGTACAAAAAAGACAGAGAACTTTTGATGGTGAACATGCAGTTGCTAATATACAATCTAACAGACAACTTAAGATGGAACTGTTTAATGTTATTTCAAGGGTACATGAAGAAAGAACATCTGAATATAATGCATGAGGCTGGTTGGATTCTAAAAACAAAATATTGCAAAAATAATGTGGATATTCAATCAATATATATGGATCTCTAATCAAAAGAAAATAATCTAATCCCACTTGTAGAGCCACAACAGGCGAAGTGAAAAAAAGGAAAATAATTTAAATAATTTACATTTAGGGAACATTAAAAACAAAAAAGTTTTCTTTTGAACTTTTTGCTAAGATTTCTGTATTGTTAGGTTGTTATTGTAACATATGGTGAAAGATGAAAAACTTTTGATTTTTGAATTGCATTTAACATGCAACTGCTAATCTACCATCTAACAGACATCCTAAGATGGAGCTGTTCAATTTTATTTAAAGGGGACATGAAGATAGAAAATCTAAATGTAATGTATGAGGTTGGTTGGGTTCTAAAATCAAAATATTGCAAAATAATATGGATATTCAATCAATCAATCAATCTATGGATCTCTTTACAAAAGAAAATAATCTAATCCCACATGAAGGACCACAACAGGCAAGTGAACAAAGGAAAAAAATAATGTAAATCATTTTAATTCAGGGAACAATAAAAACAAAAAGTTTTAGATTTTTTTTCTACTTAACTTTCTGCTAAGACATCTGTATTGTTAGGTTGTCATTGTAAAATATGGTGAAAGTGAAAATTAAGAGAATAGGAAAAATACTTGCTATGTCCAAAAAAAGACAGACAGGAATAGCAAAATTTACAGGAATGGCAAAAATTAGGACAACCTAAGATGAAACTGTTTAATTTACTTTTGACGGTACATGAAGAATGAACATCTGAATGTAAAGCATGAGGTTGAAATATTTTTAAAATAAAATATTGTAAAATAATGGGGATATTCAATCAATATATCCATCTCTAAAATAAAAGGCCCTTTAGAATATTAAAAAGTTTTTACTATTCCATTTCCTGCTAAATACATCTCCTCAATCAGAGAAAAATCCCAGCTTTTTAAAGCATAAAACTATCAGGTCTATAGATCTTTGGGGTTCTGTATGACTTACCTTAAACAATGAAGATATAGATGTCTCCAAGTTGGTATCACTGAGGAAGTCTATATGGTCTTCTCCAAAGCTATTCCGGTGGGAAGTGGTCAATGGAGAAAATAAATCACTTTTGCTACAAGCAAAATGAGATTCACTGAGTAAGGAATGGAGGTCTATATGTGTGTCTGGAGACTTTGGGTTGAGCTCTAGGAGGGTGTGGCCAATAGGTCCATAAGAATGGGGTTTGTTTATACTGTGCCAGTGTGTTAAGGGCGGGAAAGTTACCCTGAAACTAATTTCAAATGATTTAATTAAGGAAACCAGTTTCTAGATGCTGAGATTTCTAAAGGTAATGTATAAAATGTCTTAGTATTCTAACCAATAGTATATTTTATATAATATATAATGGATCATTATTTGCAATAAATATTATGCAATTGAGTATTTCATTTAATAAAATAATAATAAAATAAATATACATACAGTGTGTGTGTGTGTATATGTGTGTGTGTGTATATGTGTGTGTGTATGTATATATATATTTATTCTACAAAATTCAACATTAAACTCTATCCACCTCGGAAACTATAAAGTAGGTAATATACCGTATATCAATTGGCTTCCTAAACCATGTTGGGATATCTAGGTGTAAATGGGTCCTGGGACTTATTGGTTACTTTTCAAAGTCTTAAACAAAGATGCTCAAAACTCTCTAAAAGACTCTTGTTGTGTCCATGAATCTTATACAAGCAGTGGGTGGACATGGGGAAATTTGCTCATCCACAGAGTTAGTATGAGAAGTCTCCACTGTTTTTTTTTTTGCCACTGATAGAAGTTTAGAGAAATTAGTTCTTTGGTAAATATTTCACAGATAATTAGTGGAAAGGAGCACACATTTGGTTGTACTATTTGTGGAGCTTGATTGAGCTAACAAAAATGGCCTCCAATAGAGGGACATACACGGTAAGCATGCAGTAGACATTTATGGTACAATGCTCTATATATGTGTCATTCATCATTACTGCAAGATATGTGTTCAACCAGGCTCACTGATAAGGCAGTACGGCCGACCCTCCCGTACCGGGACTCAGCCTCATCAGTTCATAATAGGGGCCTTTACTAGCAGGAGGGATGGCTGTACTGCCTTATTGCAGACACCGATCCTCTTGTGCCTTCCCCAACATTGCTGAACTTCCCTCCTCTACTCTCCCACCGTTTGCTGGGGGGAGGGGAGTGTTAGGGGAGTCGATGACAGTTTTTTTTATCTTTCTGTGCATGAATAATATGTTCTAGGGTATATAGCTTTTTATATGTAATCAGTGAATCAGATAGAGGTTAGAATTTTTTTTGTTTTGTTATTAAAAGTTTAGATTGCCTTTTGAGGTGCACTTTAAGCAATGTCATTGTCCAGTAAAGTCAGTATTTGTAGGGAATAAATGAGATTTATCTATTAATATGGGTTTATATGAGATATGGACCTAAGTATGGATGTGTGAAGAACTTTTTTAGAAGACCAACAACTGTCTCTGAAGAGAGACAAAGGCTCTCCTGTTAGTTCCTTGATTATTATGTGAAAGCCAAATGTTGCCCATCATAATTAGGGTCACCCTTTGTCTTCAGACGCAGGTGAATAGGTGGAAGCCAGGTAATAGGCAGTGTTGTCTCCATGATGTCCGACTACTTTGATATGCTAACAGACCAACTGACAGGCCAATGTTTAGAATCACGTGGGGCGTCTTGGAGTGTCTGAGTTGGTGTCATTTCAGAAGATAAAGCTTAACAAACTTATATTTGCAAGAGATGTCATGACTTGGAGCTTATTACAGGTGTTCAAGTTAGAAAGAACTTTGGAAATGGTAATTACAGGACAGAGAAGCATAGTGGAATGAAAAGAGCTCTACATTAAAAAAAGATAGGGAAAAGTAGGGCTAAAATTAGAATACAAGAAACACATTGCTACACAACATTTTCAAATACTCAAAACTAGGGTGTTACAAGAATCATTGTTGACCCCCCGGGGGGTTAGATCTGTCATATTATGATGATGTGGATGGTTTTTAAGGGGGAGTGGAGAGGAGAGGAGAGGAGAGAGGAGAAAGACACAACATGCTTTATTTTCTTGGATTTTTCTTTTCAGTTTGGTTTTATTGTCATCAGGCATATTTTTTTGTTTTTGTAAAAAGCTTAATGCCCCGTACACACGGTCGGATTTTCCGATGGATAATGTCCGATCGGAGTGTGTTGTCGGAAATTCCGACCGTGTGTGGGCTCCATCGGACATTTTCCATCGGATTTTCCAACACACAAAGTTGGAGAGCAGGAGATAAAATTTTCCGACAACAAAATCCGTTGTCGGAAATTCCGATCGTGTGTACACAAATCCGACGGACAAAGTGTCACGCATGCTCAGAATAAATAAAGAGATGAAAGCTATTGGCCACTGCCCCGTTTATAGTCCCGACGTACGTGTTTTACGTCACCACGTTCAGAATGATCGGATTTTCCGACAACTTTGTGTGACCGTGTGTATGCAAGACAAGTTTGAGCCAACATCCGTCGGAAAAAATCCTAGGATTTTGTTGTCGGAATGTCCGAACAAAGTCCGACCGTGTGTACGCCCTATTAGAGTGAAGAAAGGATTCTTTACTTTTAGAGTGGTAAAAATGTGAAACTTTCTCTCCAGGAAGTGATACTGACTGAGAGTGTTGACAACTTAAAAAAAAAACTTCTACATGCCTTCTTCAGGATCAGAATATACCGGGCTATGGAAACTGTTAGAGAATAAAAGTCACACACATTAGTTGAACTGAATGGAGCTGGGTCTTTTTTTTGTAACTTTACAAACAATTTTAAATATAAATCTGAATACCAGGGAGAGATCTTAATTAATATTGGATATCCATCACATCAAAGGGTCTTGGGTTGTCATCCAATCACTTTCATGAGACAGATATGATTGTTGTCTTTAGACCAATAGGTAGAGTCTTCAATGATAAGAATGGAAGAGAGAGACCTGACCTACACATAGAGACCAGCGAATGTTCAATCTCCTCGGAGTGCTAATATGGGATATTCTTGTTGGTTAGTTTTCTGTCGAACTTATTATAGTGTGATTGTATTGTCTAAGCTATTCACTGTACTGTAATTTTTGTACAATATACTATTTTTCACCTGCAGTTTGTGATGTGAGTTTCATTGCTGACCTTCCCCTACTGAACGGTGGAAAGTGGGTGCTGACTGATATCACTGATATTATTTATTAATATTTAATGATAATATTAATAATAGTATTATTATTTGTTTCATCACCTGCATTTTCTTACTACCCCACTAACACTGTCAGTTGAATTGGTTGTGGTAGTTATTAGCATAAAACTGCCAATATTTACTGTTCCTATTGTCCACCTGGGTTGGGGGGTCACCTCCGCTATTGTTTGTTGTGTTTTACAGTACACACTGTGTCACCATTTCTATAGTTCTCCGTATCTTCTGTCTATTGTCTGTTGGGTGTGTAGGCTCAGACTATTCAGGGTGGATTCATTTGTTATTATACATTTTGTGTCTTGATCCTGTGTGTGGAATATTCCAGTCTAAAGCCTGGTACACACCACCAGTTTTTCCTTTTTCATTCAACCCAGCGGGTTATGTGTTTAAAGAGTCTTTTCAGAATAATATAGCCAAAGCCCTAAATATTAGAGGAGATTACACAAAAAAAAATTATTATTATATTTATATTATATATATACTATTATTATATTTAGCAAACTCCATGCGGGCTTTCATGTGTCTTGCACTGAGGAGAGGCTTCCGTCGGGCCACTCTGCCATAAAGCCCCGACTGGTGGAGGGCTGCATTGATGGTTGACTTTCTACAACTTTCTCCCATCTCCCGACTGCATCTCTGGAGCTCAGCCACAGTGATCTTTGGGTTCTTCTTTACCTCTCTCACCAAGGCTCTCCCTCCGATACTCAGTTTGGCCAGATGGCCAGCTCTAGGAAGGGTTCTGGTCATCCCAAACATCTTCCATTTAAGGACTATGGAGGCCACTGTGCTCTTAGGAACCTTAAGTGCAGCAGAAATTTTTTTGTAACCTTGCCAGATCTGTGCCTTGCCACAATTCTGTCTCTGAGCTCTTCAGGCAGTTCCTTTGACCTCATGATTCTCATTTGCTCTGACATGCACTGTGAGCTGTAAGGTCTTATATAGACAGGTATGTGGCTTTCCTAATCAAGTCCAATCAGTATAATCAAACACAGCTGGACTCAAATGAAGGTGTAGAACCATCTCAAGGATGATCAATAGAAATGGACAGCACCTGAGGTAAATATATGAGTGTCACAGCAAAGGGTCTGAATACTTAGGACCATGTGATATTTCAGTTTTTCTTTTTTAATAAACCTGCAAAAATGTCAACAATTCTGTATTTTTCTGTCAATATGGGGTGTTGTGTGTACAATATGGGGGGCTGTGTGTACATTAATGAGGAAAAAAATGAACTTAAATGATTTTAGCAAATGGCTGCAATATAACAAAGAGTGAAAAATTTAAGGGGGTCTGAATTCTTTCCGTCCCCACCCACTGTGTATATATATATATATATATATATATATATATATATATATATATATATGTGTATGTGTGTATGTATATGTGTGTGTATATATATATCATTTTTAACATAAAATTACAACTTAAAAAACTATCCATGCCTCTTACTAAATACATTGGACTGTCTACTTTCCAAAGAGGGTCAGTTGAGGGGTATCTGTACTGTCCTGGCATTTTTGGGCCTTTTAGATCTCAGGATTGATTGATTTTCAGATATATCCCATAAGTTTCCCACAGATCAAATAATATACACTGATTTGGGTTATTTTCACCACACAAATGTAGCATAATATATTTTGGTGTAAATTCATTAAGAAATAATATTTATTTGCAAATTTTTATAACAGAAACAAAGAAAAACTTGTATTTTCTTTTGCAAAATTTTCACTTATTCCATTTATTTAGCAAAAAACAAGAAACTCAGTGGTGATTAAATACCACCAAAAGGAAGTTCTATTTGTGTGAGGAAAATGATGATACTTTAGTGTGGGTACAATGTTGTATGACCGCGGAATTGTCATTCACAATGTGAAAGCGCTGAATGCTGAAAATTGGCCCTGGGCAGGAAGGGGGTAAAAGTGCCCAGTATTGAAGATGTTAAGATTGAGATTAGAAAGTGATGTATCTATCCAATTTCTTCATATCTTCACAAACTTTTAAGAAGCATTATATTGAATGTAAGTATGTTTTTCAAACATTTTTCAAAACATTACATGCTTGTCCATTTCCCAAATCCAATCCCCAAGGGTACGATGGTGGGGTGGAACCCAACGAGAGGCTATAAGCCTACAAACTATAAAAAGTGATCTCATAATAGTCACTACATGAGTGTGATCTAGGCTATTAGAGTTTTACTTTTAAGATCATGTATAAAACATCTGTATAAGTAAACACATACAAGCTTCCAGATATAAATAATAAATACAGTATATAATCTTCAAATTAATATAGAATTATAAAAGGGGGAAACCAATAATCAATAAAGGTTGAAATTCTTCATTGTTAATGGGCCCTGAATCTGAAGTTATTCTTTAAACAACGAGGCTTAACAAAGATTCTTAAACTCCAAAAGCTTCCCAAATGCTTTGCAAAATCTTGTGGTGTACACTACTCTTATATAAGTAGAAGATTTAGATATAAAGTTTGAGGGCTGCATTGCTAGTCTGTTTTAGTAGAATGTACCTTCTAAGAATCCCCCATGTGCTCCGACATTTATATGTTCATTGGAGAGATCTGGAGGAACTTTCCTTGAAATGATGATCTTTTGTATCTTCACTGTCACGTTGTACTTGTTGTATTTTGTTTCCCGGAATCTGCCCCACTTTACTCTAAATGTTCACTTTGACATCACAATACAGAAAACAGAGCGTGTGCCATTGTGACAGACCCAGATCACATTGGGAGCCAAATTGTTTTAACTGAAGAAGTTAATAAATCCCTTGACATGGGTAAAATCCAAAGCCTTTTTGGGGGTCAAGATAAAGAGGTGGCCTCACCAGTGTACCTCCATGCTGCCAGATCTTATTGAACAAGTCATAGAGAATCATAGACCAGATGTGGAGGAAATGCAGGAAATAACCAGCTACTCTATTAGACTGGCTAATATAACATGACTGATAATTACATTGTATATTAATAGATTGCTGGATTGCCATATTCAGGTTCTTGTGGAAGGACTTTCACTTAAGTGTCTCATCCTTTTACCACAAGTTATACCAGTCTGACAATACCTTCACCACAACCTCTAGATCTGCTTATGGGAGGTTATTATTGGGGGGGTGGAGTTTCAAGCGGATCAAGATTACCATTGGTAGATAATTGTTGGTTGGTGGAAATGGAAGCCATTGTCTAGGTGATCACCTCTACTATTTTTTGGGTGTTGGAATTGGAATCCATTGTCAAATGTTTGTCTAGGTATGTAGAGGTATCACCTCTACAATTGTTTGATTGTTTCCTGTAATTACTGAATCCTGTCACCATTGTTCTCAGTTCCTCCTCTATATATTGTTTGTTGGGTGTAGACTGAAACTGTTCAGGGTAGATCGTATTGTTATGGTAAATGTCTATGCTTCAACACCTTAGGTGTACTGAATACTCCAGTCTCAGACTAATAGTTTAAAAATATTATGTTTTTTGGTTACCTTTTGTGTTATTTATTTTACAATTACTTCTTTTCTTTGCATTTTCTCAACGTGTTAGTGAAAAGTTTTAATGTAATTACTTGGAAACCATGTGTTCCGTCTGCTAGAAACGGCTGCTTTGTAGCTCATATTTACCTACTTTGTAGCATTTAAGCATAAGAACAATTAATTTGTATGTGATGCTAAATGTAAAGATACTCCTTAAGCCTGGTATACACCACTAGGTTTTTTTTTGTGAATTGAACGGAAAAAAAAAATCTGACAGCTCCGGCCAGAGCCGATGTACTAACAATCCAATGTTAGTAGAGCGATCTCCCCCACTGAGCTATTGTGTTCTGATAGGGGGACAGCCCCCCCCCCACCAGAACACTCCGGTCAGGGCTCTCTGCCATTGGCTGAAAGTGCTTATTGAGATCCGGTCTGCTGCTGGTTTTCCAGCATGCTCGTCCGAAAGAAGTCAGCCAAATGACTGGCTTCTGTCGAACCGGCTGTCATTGTTGCGAGTGTGGTATAGAATTTTGATGATAATAAATATGGGGAATTTTAATAAAATAAAAATTTAGTGTTTTGGCAAATGGTAAATTATAAAAAAAAGTAGTGTCTGAATAAAAGTAAAGTGTTTCGCAGTGCCTCCAGCCTATTACGGCAACTAATAAATAACTTAATTAAATATGAATTTTGTTTAGACAATCAGTAGTATACCACAATCATTTCCTGAGTTTGTTAATTAATAAGTATATAGAATTTATTAATATACAAGTATACATTAAACAACTTCATACAAAATTTTAATTTCTGGTGATTAATATTTCATCACATACTCAAAGACATCAAAACAACAATAAAACTATTTCTCTTAAGAATGTAAAATAACCCCGGGACAGCCCCAACCAACTATAAAAGGGGGTGTTTAACCGTGTCTGAAACTAGTAAAATTAATATCTCTTGTTGCTCATAAGACAACGTTCTGACTTTCTCCGGCCAGAAGAAAGGACAGAAATATATCTTGAGGAGCCAAAAGATAGATATACCACATTTGAAATAAGTTCTAACTTCTAAGAATCTGCCAATTTAGAGTGGACCATAGACAATTTTCCTGGGACCACAATAGCCGATTTAGTTGCAATGCGGGTCTATACCCAATTTCCCCTAGAAACGGCTTCAACACACAGCTTAGACAAATAATGTGGGAAAATGATGGATTTATAAACTACCCTGCACACTGTAAATGTTGAGGTTAAAAATATAAACGGTAACATACAATCCCTACAATTTTGTGAGAAAAAGGTTCATTAACCACTTAAGGACCAAGCCTCCTTCTGAGATTTGGTGTTAAAAACTGTTTTTTTGCTTGAAAGTTACTTAGAACCCCCAAACATTATATATATATATGCATATGGAAAAATGCAGCGCATGTACAAATGAATGTAGGTCTTTAAAATGGTGAAACAGTAAAGAAATCACTAATTGACCACAGGTGCCTTGAAACACAAACGTCCATAGATGGATGTGAATGTCCAACCGCACAGGAGGTGTAAGTACTCCAAGGGGTGGTGATGGTCTGATGGTTGTCAGAAAACACCTGGCATCATACAGCGACTTCCCAACCGAGAAACCGGGTCCCAATGGGTCAGAGAAAGTGCAAAAAAGCCTCTTACCAGATCCTGTGGATTCCCATGTCAGCGACAGGGAATCGCATGTGCAGTTTGTCACAAATGACGTGGAATGGGAGCTCAGGAATCGCCAATCTCTTGGATTGTGGTCTGTATGGATCTCGGCCGGCAACTGGATGGGTCCTCACCACGAACCGTCCTCACACTGAACCGTCCCAGCGTGCATCAGAAGTTCCACAAACGGTCCCCCGAAAGGAGCAGTTGGAGGGACTGGATCTCATGCGGTAAATGTGGAAACAAAAAGAATGTGCCTCCACATGGTGCAGATAAAAAAAGGGTGTTTTTATTGACAAAAACGACCATGCACAAATAAAAGCGTGATCACGGTGGATAAAAACAAATGGGCAACAAAGAGAGTGGTGTATGTATCCGACGCGTTTCGACCTAGGGGTCTTCAACAGGGGCATGAGAGGTTCAGTGTGAGGACGGTTCGTTGTGAGGACCCATCCGGTTGCCGGCCGAGATCCATACAGACCACAATCCAAGAGATTGGCGATTCCTGAGCTCCCATTCCACGTCATTTGTGACAAACTGCACATGCGATTCCCTGTCGCTGACATGGGAATCCACAGGATCTGGTAAGAGGCTTTTTTGCACTTTCTCTGAATGACCCATTGGGACCCGGTTTCTCGGTTGGGAAGTCGCTGTATGATGCCAGGTGTTTTCTGACAACCATCAGACCATCACCACCCCTTGGAGTACTTACACCTCCTGTGCGGTTGGACATTCACATCCATCTATGGACGTTTGTGTTTCAAGGCACCTGTGGTCAATTAGTGATTTCTTTACTGTTTCACCATTTTAAAGACCTACATTCATTTGTACATGCGCTGCATTTTTCCATATGCCTATTTTGTTGTTTTTGTCAAACTGTATGCAGCAGCTTTTATTTATTTTACTGGTTAGCGCGGTGTTTTCTATTTACCTCTTATATATATATATATATATATATATATATATATATATATATATATATATATATTTCTAACACCCTAGAGGATAAAATGGCGGTCGTTGCAATACTTTCTGCCACATCGTATTAGCGCAGCGTTCTTAAAAGCACACTTTTTTGGGAAAAAAGACACTTTCTTGAATAAAAAAATAAGACAGCAGTAAAGTTGGCCCATTTTTTTATATTGTGAAAGATAATGCTACACTGAGTAAATTGATATCCAACATGTCATGCTTCAAAATTGTGCCCGCGTGTAGAATGGCGACAAATGTTTACCCTTAAAAATCTCCATAGGCGACGTTTAAAAAATTCTACAGGTTGCATGTTTTGAGTTACCGAGGTCTAAGGCTAGAATTATTGCTCTCACTCTACCGATCGCGGCGATACCTCACATGTGTGGTTTGAACACTGTTTTAATACGCGGGCACTACTCACGTATGCGTTCGCTTCTGCACGCGAGGTCGCCGGAACAGGATGCGTTTTAAAAAAAAAAAACTTTCTTATTTTACCTTTTAATTTTTTTATTTTTACACTGTTATTTTACAAAAAAATGGGATCACTTTTATTCCTATTACAAGGAATGTAAACATCATAGATCGTGGGACATGAGATAGACTTGACCACATGAGACCACCACCACAGAGAGACAGGAGGCTTACCAGAAAGCCAGTGACCACCCTTATTCAGGGGGGTCATACAAGGCTTGTTGGATCTGAGATCCTGTTGGAGAAGTATCCTGATGACTGGAGCCTGAAGCGATGTCCCAATGTGCCGGGCCTTTCCCACCGGATGGTTTCCACAGGTGCTGAGCGGTAGTCCAGTCCAGTCCCACAGCTTAATTTATGTCCGTAATATCCAATGTCAACTCCTTATAGATACTTAATTGTGAAAAATACACAGGCAACCCACCAAAAAATTCTCCAAGATTGGGGCAGAATTATTTTGGTTGGTTGCTTTTTATGGGGTATCATTTATGCTATGTACATGCTATGTTTTGAAGACATCTTATAAATGGACAGCTTTGTGTAAAAAAAAAATGTGTTTTCATTTTTTTTCCACATTTTCCAAAAACTTCTGGCAAAAAAAATGAACTGTTCAAAAGACTCATTATGCCTCAGATTATACGTTGGGGTGTTTTCTTTCCAAAATGGGGTCATTTTGTTGGCATTTCCATTGTGCTGGTGCTCCAGGGCCTTCAAAAGTATAATAGGTGAATGCCTGAAGGTGCTACTTCAATGTTGGGCCTCTGTATGTGGCCAGGCTGTGTAAAAGTCTCACACATGTGGTATCGCTATACTCAGGAGGAGTAGCAGAATGTATTTTGGGGTGTAATTTGTTGTATGCATATGCTGTGCGTGAGAAATAACCTGTTAATATGACAATTTTGAAAAAAAAAAAATTTGCAAAGAATTGTGGGAAAAAATTACAACTTCAAAAAACTCACCATGCTACTTAATACCTTGGAATGTCTACTTTCCAAAAAGGGGTCATTTGGGGGGTATTTGTACTGTCCTGACTTGTTAGGGTCTCAAGAAATAAGATAGTCCCTTCAGTACATCAGGTGTGATCAATTTTCAGAGATTGGCACCATTGCTTGTAGACTCTATAACTTTCACAAAGACCAAATAATATACACTAATTTGGGGCGTTTTTACCAAAGATATGTAGCAGTGTAAATTTCGGCCAAGATTTATGAAGAAAAATTACTAATTTGCAAAATTTTATGACAGAAACAAAGAGACATTTTTTCACAAAATGTTTGGTCTTTTTTTATTTATAGAACAAAAAATAAAAAACCCACTAGTGATTAAATACAACCAAAAGAAAGCTCTATTTGTGTGAAAAAAGGATGCAAATTTCATATGGGTAGAGTGTTGCATGACTGAGTATTTGTCATTCAAAGTGTGAGAGCGCTGAAAGCTGACAATTGGTCTGGGCAGGAAGGGGGTATACATGCCCTGTATTTAAATGGTTAAAAAGGGGAAGATGTCCAAAGAATTACAAGTATATTTGTCTAGTTCGGGCAGCAAAGTCCAATGAGATGGTGGAGTGGTCAATTATCAGCGAGCTTCAAATTCGTCCAGGGAGTGTATCAGCGTGAGGGTGTTTGGTCCTCGGTCACAAATCATGTGCGTTTCCGCTTTTATGGGGTGCAATCCTACTGATGAATTGTTACCTCCCCACCTCATGTTTACCATCTTATGATTGGTTGGTTCCAAATGTGAGCAGTAACTGTCCATTTCTCACTCGCCCATTAGTGATCATGGCAGTTGTGCAATCAGAATAATGGTGTCATGTACTATATAATAAATGTATTTGAATATGTTTCACGTTACTGTGATATGGTGATTGCTTGTCTTCCTTTTATTCGCTGTCTCCATCTCGTTGTACTTTGATTATAAGAAATTTAGACCGCTAATAATTACACTAATAATTAAACACAATGTCAGAAACCATGAAATCGGACCGAGACAGAAGTACAGTTAAATCACACTTGTTTTAATAATAAAAGTAAAAAGAACAAACATAGTCAAAACATACACCATCTGTGTCAACGTAAGTTCTTATTGAAGGGGCAACCTTGTTCTTAAAACAATGGGGCTGTTTACATGGGTCTTCCTTGAACAAAGACCTTGATATCCTGATCTCAAAACACCAGGTCACAACATTGTCAGTTGGGTTGTGTAAAGTGGCACCATTGTTTGGGTCTCTTCTTTATACATATAGGAGCTTGCATACTAATTTCCACCTCCCACTTGAGAGTTTAATTCAATCAACCTTTCCCCTGGTGGGGAGGGGGGGGGGGCTCTCCTCTGGTCTGGAATCTCCTTGACTGAGTATTTTATGAATTCCAAAAAAAAAAAAATGTATGTATCCACATCATGACACCATACACGTGGGCCAAATGTCAGCCAGTTTTTATTAAACTGACCGATGTCACCCGACTCTGTGTACTAGGCTTTAGGCATATGTCCAGCATTTGTTTGAAGAACAGGTGAAAACATGTAAAAATGATAAAAAAAGCTTAAAAGGTTTGACCACGGCAGGTGGTATCCTTACTGCCTGCATGGCTATGGCATGGCTATTTTATTAATATATCCCCCGACACTGGCAAAATCCAGATTTTCTACTATCCTGAGGGAAATAGTCTTTTTGAGATGTGAAAGTAAAAAGGTAAGGAGGCGCCCTCACCAGTCTACCCCATGCTGCCAGATCTTATCAAGCAAGACATGGGAAACCATAGACCAAATGTGAAGGAAATGCAGAAAACAACATTACGTTTGATTGTGGCCTACTGAATAAAATAATATGATAGAAAACCCCATACAAAATGATAACAGATTGTGGGTGGCCAATATTACCAAAAATAAGGGGAACGCCACAAAAGGTGGATATGGAATCCTGAAGGCTCTTAGTCCAAAATGCACAAACATTTTGAGACCATTGAGATGAATCCAGGTAACTGGGCTTATCACATGGATTATATTCAATACTCTGAAATAAAAGCTTTAAAAAAAAAAAAAAAAAAAACCACTTTTGGAAGAATTTGGGCAATTTGTTGAAGACCATGGTGAATTTTGAAGTTGAAAAAAAAATCTGTAGGAAAAATACAAGAATATTGATGGATGTGCAGCAGCTACACACAGTATGACGACAATTATGTGCACAAAGATTTTACAAAGCATTTGGGAAGCTTTTGGAGATCAAGAATCTTTGTTAAGCCTCCACGTTTAAAGAACAACTTCAGATTCAGGGCCCATTGACAAAGAAGAATTTCAACCTTTATCGATTATTGGTTTCCCCCTTTTTATGGTCTCTCGGATGAATATAACAAACCGATTAGACATGTACCATTCATTTCGTTCCAAATTAGTTTAATTATTTTGACAAATTCGTTAAATTTGGAAAAATATCCAAATTAATGAAAACCTGTAACTGATTTTTCAAAATATTTGAAAATTTGTACATTTGAATATTCGTAAATCCTAAAATAAGAACGAAAATTCGACAGAACGAAAATCCAAAAATCTGAAATAAGTTATAATACCTTAACTATTAAATTATAGGTATTGGAATTTCCATTTAAATTTGGCTGTTAGAGAATGTAAAGAATACAAATTTATCCAAAGTTACAAATTATTCAAAATAATGAATGCAGTATCTAAGCGAATGGAACGTAACAAATTAATAATAACAACATTTTGTTATTATTAATTCATTAAGTTCCATTTGTTTAGATGCAGCATTCATTATTTTGGATAATTCGTAGCTTCAGATAAATGCGTATTTGTTCCGTTGACTAACAGCCAAGTTTGAAAGGAAATTCCAATACCTATAATGTAATAGTTATTATCTCATCTTTTCAGATTTTCTTTCCTATTTTCAGGTTTTCAAATGTCTGAATTCTCGATAACGAATGACCCGAAAAAAAAAACAAAAAAAATATATATTTTTTGGCAGTGCACATGTCTAAAACCAAATTATACATTATTATTGGGATTTTTTTTTTTTACCACGGACATGTAGCAGAATACATTTTGGCCTAAATTTATGAAGAAATTTGATTTTATTGGATAGGTTTTATAATAGAAAGTAGAAAATAGCTGCAGTGCTTTTCTAAAATTTTTGGTCTTTTTTCATTTATATAATAAAAATGTAAAAACCCAGTGGTGATCAAATATCACCAAAAGAAAGCAATATTTGTGAAAAAAAAATCTACATGTCATTTGGGTATAGTATTGCATGGCTGCGCAATTGCTAGTTAAAGTAGTGCAGTGCCGAATAGCAAAAAATGGCCTGATCATGAAGGGGGTCAAGTGGGTAAAGGAATTGGGCATTTTTTAATGTTCCACTTTTTTTTTTTTTTTTTTTTTTTTTTAAATGGTAAAACACAAAAAAAAAAACAAAAAAAAAAAAAAAAAAAAAACACAACAACACTGCTCTTAGCCAAAATGAAATTTTAAAAAAATGTTTTTTAACATTTACGTGTTCCCCTGGGCAACCTCCGCCCCCTTGCCTATCTGCCTAGAAAACAGCTATTTTTAAATTTAACAGATTCAATTTTTATTGATTTTAATAGGATTTTGGCTCATCATCCAAACCAATCCACTGATCCCTACTTGAACTAAACCCAGGGTAGTTCGGCTCATCCCTAATATCCATTGGACCCTTGATGGATTCTGATTCAACAAAGGAAACATCTGCATACCTGGAATCTTACAACAAGGCCACATCTAGCTTTGAGCATTAAAAAGAAAAAAAATCTTCTTCCTCCTTAGTGAAAGAACTTTCTCTTCCGGGTTCTGATTTTTTTCTCTGGTTCCTTCTACTGAGTATTAGCATACCTCCCAATAGACATGTGCAGATCGAAAACATTTTGTTTAATTAGTTATCCGGGATTCGTTTTGTTTATTCAAATTCAAATAGTTTTTGAATAGTTTTCCAATTTCCAAAGAGACTAAAATAGAATAGAAAATAAAAGGAATTGAATATAAAATATAACAGAAAATACGAGAATAGAATATAATAAAGTAAAAACAGAACAAAAAGTAAATACAAGCATAGAATAGAAACGAATAGCATAAAAAAAAAAGAATAATAAAATAGAAATAATATAACCATCTTCTGAAATTTGAAGAGACTAGAATAGAAAATAACAGAATAGTCCAGAAAAAAACAATAGGATAGAAAGAATATAACCTTCATCCTCTTCTAATTTATTATTTTCTATTCAAAACCAATTGATTCTATTTACATTTTGGGAAATGATTATATTCTTTCTATACTATTCTATTGTTTTTTAAAATTATATTTTTTGTTTGTTTATTCTATTCTTTTCTATTCTATCCCTTTCTATTCAAAATTCAAATTTCAGAAGATGGTTCAAATTGGAAATGATTCTCTTTGAATTTTGGGTAATGGTTATAATCTTTATATACTATTCTATTGTTTTGTTCTAGGTTTTTAGGTTTTTCTAGTCTGTTTATTCTATCCTATCCCTTTCTATTCAAAAGAAGGTTATTTTTTTTTTCTATTCCATTCTATTGTTTTTTTCTATACTATTCTGTTATTTTCTATTCAAATTGGAATTGATTCTATTTGAATTTTTGGGATATGGTTATATTCTTTCTATCCTATTGTTTTTCTATTATAGTCTATTCTATTCTTTTTTTTCTATTCTATTTTATCCTTTTCTTGTGTATTCAAATTTATTCTACTTGAAATTTGAATTTCAGAAGATGGTTAGATTCTTTTTTATTCATTTTTTTTTATTCTGTTCTATTCTATGCTTTTATTTTCTATTTTGTTCTGTTTTACTCCATTCTATTCATTTATTTTCTGTTATATTATTTTCTATTCTATTATAGGTTCTTCTAGTCTATTCCTTTATTTTTTTATCCTATTTTATTCTTTTTGGAAATTGGAAAACTATTCGAGTCGATTCAAATTCCGTCCAAATTATTATTTTTTTTTTGGATTCCATGAAATTCGGTACTATTGTAATTCGGAAATTACATCTAAATTTCCAAAAACATAAATTAGTCTGAATTTCAATTCAGAACGAAACAAACTGCACACACCTACCTCCCAACTTTTTGAGATGGGAACGAGGGACACCTATTAGAAAAAGTATGTAGGCCTAGGACACACCCCCTGCCACGCCCCTTAAAAGAGTTATAAAAAAAATAACTAGCTAAACCCACAAGTGTTTTATTATACACATCTGTATAGATCAGATCAAAATGAGGGGCAAACGAGGAGGAAAGAGGGACTTTGTTACAAATCAGGGACAGTCCCTGGAAATCAGGACAATTGGGAGCTATGAATAAGGTCCTTCAAGGATTGATGGGAAGACTCTCCTCTTTTGGTCTTGTAATCATGGAGGACTCTAAGGGCACAATGAAGATAAAAGTTTTGTCCAGTAGGGGTCCTGTTCACACCACAGTACTGGTGTCCTGGGCACACATGTTCCAATTTTTCTACACAGAAAACAAATGCACATGACGCCGGTATCGGGGTGTGAACAGGACACATGAAAAGAAATCGTTTTCTTTATGTCCATGCAGAGATCGTTATTAGACTGGGACAGAAAGATAACCGTCTATTAGACATGTGCAGAACAAGAACATTGGTTTTGTTTCGTTATTTACATAAATTCATTTCGTTAAATTAGTTTCATTCGTTTTCGGGATTTGATTAGTTTTCGAATCGGTTTGAAAAGTTTTTGCATCAATTTCAAAAAGTTTTCGAATTCAAAAACTATTAGAATATCGTCCGAATTTGGATTTGTTTCAATTCGGCACTATTCTAATTCGGAAATTCAGATAGATCCGGATAACGAGAATTAGTCCGAATTTAATTTAAAATTTAAATTTGGAAGGAAATGAACTGCACATGTCTAAGGTCAATACACATGGATGTGACGGAACCCATAAAGTACACCCAAAGCAACACCATGTCCAGAAATCCTTCAATAAAAGGGAGGAGGTAAGTGTTAGAGATGTCATCTCCACAACCATATGGGGGGGCAAGAACCTGATAATGAAGGGTAGTCTGGGGAAAGAGAGGAGAAGGAAGCGCACAGATCTGACCCTCCAATGACCACCAACAGCCATATGGTAAAAAAAAGGCAAAAAAAACCCACCATAATGACCAGGCCATTTTTTTTTACGATATGGCACTGCGTTACTTTAACTGACAATTGCGCGGTCGTGCGACGTTGTACCCAAATAAAATTGATGTCCTTTTCCCCCCACAAATAGAGCTTTCTTTTGGTGGTATTTGATAATCTGTGCGTTTTTTGTCTTGTTTTTTTTTGTGCGCTATAAACAAAAAAATACAATTTAAAAGAAAAAACATTTTTTACTTTCTGCTACAAAAAAAAAACCACATTGGTTTTTGCAAAAGTTATCGCGTCTACAAACTATGGGATATATTTATGACATTTTTATTTTTTGATAGTAATGGCGGCGATCAGCGATTTTTAGCGTGATTGCGGCAGACAAATCGGACATCTGATACTTTTTTTTGGAAACCAGTGACATTATTACAGTAGACATGTGCAATTCGTTTTGTTTCGAATTCATTTAAGGAATTTTGACAAATTTGTTCATTCGGAAATATCCGAATTAACGAAAACCCGTTTAAGGAATTTTTCTGAATATTCATCAAATGCGTAAATCTGAAATAACTAAAACTAATAATAAAACTTAACTTTTACCAACTATTAAATTATAGATATTGGAATTTCCTTTCAAATTTGGCCGTTAGTGAACGGAACAAATTTATCCGAAGTTACGAATTATCCGAAATGACGAATGCCGCATCTAAACGAATGGAACGTAACAAAATAATAATAATTAATAATAATAATAATAAAAAGTGGAATCTGTAATGGTTGTTCTAATCCTTGTAATGTCCATCGATCACCCCGAGGGGAAGGTTTTTTTTTCTTAACAAAAGTGGATTTACACTTTAAGGTCTTATATATGTAAAGTTGCGCTGTCTGGGAAAAGTGAACTGATTGTCAGAGCAGGAAGGGGGACAGCCGACAGACATTCTGGAAGCGATACCGCCACCTCCCGAATGTTGTGGGTTTTCATGGACAGTGGAAGAAATCTTCTCGGTGGGATCACGCCACAACGGTCAGCCTAATGTATGCCAGGCAGTTGCAGCACAGCTCTATTCTCTTGAATGGATCCCATTCAGAGACAGTACTGCTCGCTGAATGCCATGGAGGGCGATCGTTTTTCCCCGTTCCACAATGCACTATGGTATGTTTGTGCCCCAATATGGCTGCCTTTGCAGCTTAAGTGGAGTGGTAAAAATGTCGCTCAACCACCTATTTTTACTGCCCCCCTCCCAACCGCAGGTGTCCCGGTCTTGGAAATACTTCTAGGAATCTTCTAGAACAGCTTGTGGTGTTGTTGGTGTTCATACATCCCCGTTCAGGCAGTCCCATTGGTGACAATTGGGATGCAGTAGCTGCACGGACACATCCGCTGCTCCCAGTCTGACACCCGTGTTGGTGAACAGCTCCAAACACAGACCATGTGAGTTTGGGAACATGCGCCCCCATCCACACCGATGTCACATTGGGAGCAGCCTGCATGTGTATGGACCACCTGTGCGGGTAAAACACAGACTTGATGGACTACACCGTATGCCCATACCTATGTGAACGAGGCCAAACTATTGTTTTCAACAATGTTATTTATATTATTTTATACTTTTTTTTGTACAACCCTGTTGTGTGGCTTTGGAGAAATGGACCGAGGACATGGTTTTCTCTGCAGCCTCAGCTGCACTGAAGATGAACAAACAAGTGGCACTCTGTACAGAGGCTTCCTGTTCATTCACAAACAAGCATAGTAAGTAACGTTTACTATGCTTCAGTGATGAATGTACACAGGAGCAATCAGTACTGATTGCTCACTGTGTTCATTCAAGATAGGAAGGGGCTAGTAAACATGACAGGTTTACCAGAGCCCCGTTCTCAATCCTGAAACCAATCCCCTGCCATGTGCCCCAACAGCAGCTGACAGTCGGCGGGAGAAGGGGGGGAGGGTAAACCAGCCAGCATAAGTGCAGATAAGTGCTTCAGGGAGGAGAGCTTTCCAGGACAAGGAGGGGGCAGAGCAGCAGTTGGGATTTTTATTTTTTTTACAGAGTTCAGTCCTCCTGTGGATCCCCGGCAGCAGCTGAAGCTGGAGAGAGGGAGAGAAGCCGGGAGCAATGGGGACCCCAGGAGACCCGTGTTGTGGGGGGTTGTCTTATGAGTTTATGTAAAATCTCCATTAACCACTTCAGCCCCGGACCATTTCACTGGCCAAAGACCGGAGCACTTTTTGCAATTCGCACTGCGTCACGTTAACTGACAATTGCGCGGTCGTGCGACGTTGCTCCTTTTTTCCCCACAAATAGAGATTTTTTTTTTTTGATCACCTCTGCGGTTTTTATTTTTTGCGCTATAAAAAAAAAGCGTCAATTTTGAAAAAAAACGCATTATTTTTTACTTTTTGCTATAATAAATATCCCCCAAAAATATATAAAACTTTTCCTCAGTTTAGGCCGATACGTATTCTTCTACTTTTTTTTTGTTTAACAAAAATATCGCAATAAGCGTTTGATTGGTTTGCACAAAAGTTATCGTGTCTACAAAACAGGGGATAGTTTTATGGCATTTTTATTAAATTATTTTTTTTACTAGTAATGGCGGCGATCTGCGATTTTTATCATGACTGCGACATTATGGCGGACACATCGGACAATTTTGACACATTTTTGGGACCATTGTCATTTATACAGCGATCAGTGCTATAAAATTGCACGGATTACTGTAAAAATGACACTGGCAGTGAAGGGGTTAGGGGTGAAGGGAGTGATTCTAACTGTTAGGGGGCGTGGCTACGGGTGACACGTCACTGATCACCGCTCCCGATCACAGGGAGCAGAGATCAGTGTCACTAGGCAGAATGGCAAGCCGCCGCTTAAAGGGCAACGTACAGGTACATGATTCTGCCTGTATGTGCCCTTCTGCCGCAGTATATCTGCGTGAGGTGGTCAGGAAGCGGTTAAATAGCTGAAAGTGTGTGTGTGTGTGTGTTAGAATAGGGATAAGAAACAAGGATTGGTTTGTATGAAATATTGCTGGTAATGGATTAATAGTTATCTGTACACATGGGGCCGGCTTTAGTTTCAGAACCAAATTCATATAACAGTTTCCTTTTAGAAACTGCAGGAATGTTGGGTGTGATATGGGAGATGCTCTGCTATTTACCCCTCATATGCGAACAAAAGACACCATCCGAGATCAATACTTTATCAGAGACCCGACGGGGCCAAAGTCATTAGCTACATGAAGGCCTTGTAGTCCTTTTGTAAAAAAAAAAAAAAAAATTACAAAAAGTTGTAACTAAATGATATATTGCTCACACAGGCCATGGTTATATGTGGAATTGCACCCCAAAATACATTCTGTTGCTTCTCCTGAGTATGGGGATACCACATGTGTGGGACTTTTTGGGAGCCTAGCCGCGTACGGGGCCCCAAAATCCAATCACCGCCTTTAGGATTTCTAAGGGTGTAAATTCTTGATTTCACTCCTCACTACCTATCACAGTTTTGAAGGCCATAAAATACCCAGATGGCACAAAACCCCCCCAAATGACCCCATTTTGGAAATTAGACACCCCAAGCTATTTGATGAGAGGTATGGTGAGTATTTTGCAGCTCTCATTTGTTTTTGAAAATGAAGAAAAAATAATTTTTTTTTTTATTTTTTAATTTTTTTCAATTTTCAAAACTGTGTGACAAAAAGCGAGGTCTGCAAAATACTCACCATACCTCTCAGCAAATAGCTTGGGGTGTCTACTTTCCAAAATGGGGTCATTTGGGGGGGTTTTGAACTGTCCTGGCATTTTATGCACAACATTTAGAAGCTTATGTCACACATCACCCACTCTTCTAACCACTTGAAGACAAAGCCCTTTCTGGCACTTTTTGTTTACATGAAAAAATTATTTTTTTTGCAAGAAAATTACTTTGAACCCCCAAACATTATATATTTTTTTAAAGCAAAGGCCCTACAGATTAAAATGGTGGATGTTTCATTTTTTTTTCACACATTAATTGCGCAGCGATTTTTCAAATGCATTTTTTTTTGGAAAAAAACAAACAAACACACTCTTTTTTAAATTTTAATGCACTAAAAAACACACTATATTGCCCAAATGTTTGATGAAATAAAAAAAGATGATCTTAGGCCGAGTACATGGATACCAAACACGACATGCTTTGAAATTGCGCAGAAACGTGTTGTGGTGACAAACTGCATACATTTTTAAAAGCCTTTACAGGTTAGTACTTTAGATTTACAGAGTAGGTCTACTGCTAAAATTACTATCCTCAGCGGCGATACCTCACATGCATGGTGCAATTGCTGTTTACATATGACGCCAGACCGACACTTGCATTCACCTTTGCACGAGAGAGGGGGGTCAGGGGTGCTTTTTTTTTAATAATTATTTAGTTTGCTTTTTTATTTTATTTTTAACCTGTTCCTTTCATTTTTTTATCATTTTTATTGTTATCTCAGGGAATGTAAATATCCCCTATGATAGCTATAGGTAGTGACAGGTACTCTTTTTTGAAAAAATTGGGGTCTATTAGACCCTAGATCTCTCCTCTGCTCTCAAAGCATCTGATGACACCAAGATCGGTGTGATAAAAATGCTTTCCCAATTTCCCAATGGCGCTATTTACATCCGGCGAAATCTAAGTCATGAAATGCTCTTACTGCCGGTTCACACAGGGGCGACTTGTCAGGTGACCTAGGCGCCTGACAAGTCGCCTCCCGTTCTGTACTAAGGAACCGTTCTAATAGGAGCGACGCAAGTCGCTCCGACTTAGAAAAAGGTTCCTGTAGTATTTTTGGGGCGACTTCAGGCGACTTGCATTGACTTCTATACAGAAGTCGTTTTGCAAGTCGCCGAAGTCGGGTGCAGGTCGCCTCGGTGAGGCGACCTGCAAGTCGTGCCGCCCCTGTGTGAACCGGCACTTAACGTCCGTTTTCTTAGGCCATAGAGATGATTGGAGCCATTCTGGTCTCTGATCAGCTCTATGGTCAGCTGCCGGAACCACCGGCTGCATTCTCAGGTTCCCTGTTGGGACAGAAAAGCCAGAGAAAACCATGGAAGACGGTGGGAGGGGGGGGCATTCCCTCCCACTGCTTGTAAACGCAGTCTAGAGGCTTATTAGTGTTGTGGAAAATGTTATATTAATATATTGTCATAGTTACATAGTTACATAGTAGGTGAGGTTGAAAAAAGACACAAGTCCATCAAGTCCAACCTATGTGTGTGATTATGTGTCAGTATTACATTACATATCCCTGTATATTGCGGTCATTCAGGTGATTATCTAATAGTTTCTTGAAGCTATCAATGCTCCCCGCTGAGACCACCGCCTGTGGAAGGGAATTCCACATCCTTGCCGCTCTTACAGTAAAGAACCCTCTACGTAGTTTAAGGTTAAACCTCTTTTCCTCTAATTGCAATGAGTGGCCACGAGTCTTATTAAACTCTCTTCTGCGAAAAAGTTTTATCCCTATTGTGGGGTCACCAGTCCGGTATTTGTATATTGTGGGGTCACCAGTCCGGTATTTGTATAATGAAATCATATCCCCTCTCAAGCGTCTCTTCTCCAGAGAGAATAAGTTCAGTGCTCGCAACCTTTCCTCATAACTAAGATCCTCCAGACCCTTTATTAGCTTTGTTGCCCTTCTTTGTACTCGCTCCATTTCCAGTACGTCCCTCCTGAGGACTGGTGCCCAGAACTGGACAGCATACTCCAGGTGCGGGCGGACCAGAGTCTTGTAGAGCGGGAGAATTATCGTTTTATCTCTGCAGTTGATCCCCCTTTTAATGCATGCCAATATTCTGTTTGCTTTATTAGCAGCAGCTTGGCATTGCATGCCGTTGCTGAGCCTATCATCCACTAGGACCCCCAAGTCCTTTTCCATCCTAGATTCCCCCAGAGGTTCTCCCCCCAGTGTATAGATTGCATTCATATTTTTGACACCCAAATGCATTATTTTACATTTTTCTACATTGAACCTCATTTGCCATGTAGTCGCCCACCCCATTAATTTGTTCAGGTCTTTTTGCAAGATTTCCACATCCTGCGGAGAAGTTATTGCCCTGCTTAGCTTAGTATCGTCTGCAAATACAGAGATGGAACTGTTTATCCCATCCTCATAAGAGTCTCCCAGTGTCTGTTCTCTCTCAGCCCGCTCTAAAGAGCTGACTGGGGCAGACTGACGCTGGTTGAGACCTGTTAGGTAGTGGAAAACTTCCTGGTGTTTGGAGAGAGGTGTTTGTGGAGAGAAGACATGTCCGCCAGCAAAGGGCCCCTGTACAATGCACAGAACGATCGTCTGGTGGGGGTGTGTTCGCTCTGCAAAGACATTATCGGTTTAGCGGTTGTTTGCTCTTGTCACCCTGCTATGCCTGATCAACATATTTGGGGTGCCATGACGTACACCTGCAGATAATCTCCCATCCACAAGGAACTCTGGTTATCGTCATTTGGTTGTATTTTGTTGTGTTAAATCCTTGTTTGGCCATATCCTGTGAGGTCATATCCTGTGAAGGAAGCGATTGGCTGTTGGGGCCAGGGCTTCCTGTTTGTGATTGCTTTTGTTGTCTTTGAATAAAAGAGGCAGACTGAGGGCTGTGGCATTCAGTCTCGCTGGGATGAGAATGTAAGAAGGAGTTGATGTCTGTTTGTGGGTAATGGGGCACACACCATAGGATGGGCTACGGCAGAGGATGGCATACGATCAGAAGGTGAGATGCATTTATATCATCATTAGATGAAATTGTTATTATTATTAGAAACAGGAGATTTGGCTGTGTGCAGCCAAATTTCGATAACATTAGCTGCTAGGATTGCTTCTACATGAAAGCCGACCGCTGGCTGAAAAGAATGATATCTAAACTTAAATTCTGGTATAACCAAAGTTGCTGGTCCTTGTTGGGCATATATTGTAATCTTTTTTTTCCCATGCAGCCTGTGGGCTGAACAAAAAACAAAAAAAAGAAAGAGATTGATCGGTGAGCATGCCCACCATTAGAATACCTCCCTTCATCCACCCACTTCTAATGATGGACATATAGCACCTTTTTGTTTTTAACTGTGGTGGTGAAATCACCTCCTACAGTGCTGGAGTCACGGCTTTATGTATCGTGGGAGCAAAAAGCTGTTGCTGTCAAGATAAATAAATCCATGCTGCAGCTGAATGGCGTACCTGAAAACAAAAAAATGGTTAACAATAAATTCACAGTAAAGTATAAAAAAAATACATACCTGAAAAGCAAACATGATAAAACATT
Organism: Aquarana catesbeiana; assembly: GCF_042186555.1. Lineage (NCBI taxonomy): Eukaryota > Metazoa > Chordata > Amphibia > Anura > Ranidae > Aquarana > Aquarana catesbeiana. The sequence goes on along the minus strand of NC_133324.1, from coordinate 981,597,262 downwards.
GCAGAATAGAATACAGTAAAAAGGAGAGCAGAACAATAGAGAGAACAATAAAATGACAACTATTTTATGGTTTTTTTATGTTTTTTTTTTTTTTAATTGTAACTGTAACGGTTCCAGGTTTGGGTCTCTCAAAATGCGATGGCATCTTGGGAGACCCTGTGAAAGTGTGTCCTAGTCTGTGCAGTGCTGTACCCTATGCTAATACTCAACTAGTGTATGATAGCGCTCAAAACATTCACCAATGCAAAGACCGGTATTGTCAGGACAGGAGGGACAAAAATAGCAGGTGTCATGCATATAATCGCGCTTTCTACAGACACGACATTTTCTTTGGGGGGCTCGTTGGGTAGGGGTACTCGAGAGGACATACGGAAAATGCCTCTCATGCAGCCGGCTTACTGCATTTGGATTGGGAAAGGTGGAGCACCGTCTGGATACAGAAGGGCACTGATGATCTCTTCTTGGAATTTAAGGAAGGATCCAGTCCATCCTGAAGCTCTGTATAGAACATGAGTGTTCAGCAAAGCCAATTGAAATAAATAAACAGACCCTTTTTTTGTACCAGCGTCTGGCCTTACGGGCAACTAGGTACGGCGTCAAAAAACTGGTCGTTGAGGTCCACCCCTCCCTTATTTTGGTTATATTCGTGGACACAGAGGAGTTTCTCCTAAACACCAGTCGCCGTAGGAATTTGGACCATCGCGTCTGCATGAAGGAAGGAAAGAACAAAAACATTCTTATTATCCCTCCACTTAAAAGCGAGCAAGTTATTACACTTCAAGCAGGCTCTCTCCCCCAGCCTAAGACAGGAATCTACAAGCCGCTGGGGAAAGCCCCGGCGATTAGATTGCACGGTGCCAATCTGATCATCAAACAATTGACTAAAAAGTGGCACGCTCGTGTAATAATTGTCCACATACAAATGGTACCCCTTTCCAAATAAGGGTGACACCAAGTCCCACACAATCTTACCAGCGCTCTCTATGTAATCTGGGCAGTTTGGCAGCTCTACGTGACTATCTTTTCCCTCGTAAACTATAAAACTACATTTATAGCCTGTGGCCCTGTCACAGAGCTTATACATCTTGACCCCGTATCTGGCACGCTTGCTGGAAGATACTGTTTGAATGACAAGCAGCCAAAAAATTTAATCAGGGACTCATCAACACAGATAACTTGATGGGGAGTAAACAAGGCTGCAAAACGTTGGTTGAAGTGGTTTACGAGGGGCCGAATTTTGTAGAGCTGATCGTATCCAGGGTCTCCACCAGGACAACGGAGTTCATTGTTGTTGAAATGCATGAACTGCAAGATCTGCTTGTATCGTGCCCTGGCCATGGAGGCAGAGAACACGGGCATATGGTAAATTGGGTCAGTGGACCAATATGACCACAACTCACTCTTTTTAGTTATGCTCATGTCGAGGGATAGGCCCAGAAAGGTCTTAAATTTGGAAACCGTAATTGGTTTCCAATCTCTGGCAAGGGAGAACTTGGGATTAGCGGCAATGAATTGACCAGCATACAAATTGCTTTGGTCCACAATAGATCTATAGAGATCTTCCGCGAAAAGCAGCGAATAAAAATCAAGTGGCGTAAACTCAACTGTTTCCACCTGAATTCCGGGTTGGCCAGTGAATGGGGGAAGTAAGGATGCTGCAGAAGTGGTGGGCTCCCAATTAGGACTGGCGAATGCAGCAGGAAGGGCACTATGGGCTCGATAGGACTGTGTTTGTCTTCTTGGTGGCAGAGGGACACTACTTGTGCTCGCCAGTTTGAACTTCACTTATGGGACTCACCACGTGATACTGCAGTGCTGGTGTGACTATGACCAGGGTGTACTAGGCCGCTGGTGCTTGCCAGTTCACCAGAAGGATGAGCGGCACTAGTACTTCACTGCTCCATACGAGAGCCCTGTGGTTCTTGCACATCAACAACAACAGCAGAAGATCGGGGTCTGGTATGCCTGACCTTGGCAGGGACCACAACTCCGTTTTCAGAGCTATCTGTCATGGAGCCGCTGTCCTCTACAGGATCATATTCTGAGCCCGAATCTGACAGATGAGTGACTTCCTCTTCACTATCTGTCATGCTCAGAAACGTGTAGGCCTCTTCACTACTGTACCTTTGATTTGACATTTTGGGCTCTAAATTTACTGGTACAGTAATGAGACTCACAGGTAAAAAAAAGGTCCTAGGCTGTCAGCAACTGTATCAAACGCTATCAAAAAAACTTTTAGCGATCGCAGGGATCAGGCCTGACTCTGAACGCTGCAGTTATGTGTTTAGTTCTAAAAGAAAAAAAATTTGCACTAGGTGAATAAATAATTAAGTGATAAATATGTGTAACCTGTGAAGATACCCTGCAGCTGAACACTTATAACCCTGATAGGGGGCACAAATGTAGCATATACAGAAAAGTGCAGCCCTGGATAAATATACCGTGATATACTTAAATATAAATGCATACAAAAAAATGCAATAGAATAAATAGAAAAAATTAAAAAAAAAAAAAAGAGAAAAAAAAAAAAGTGCAACGCTGAATAAATATACCGTAATATACTTATAAAACGTATACAAAAAATGCAATTACGTGATCACAAAAATTAATAATGAAAAAAAAAAAAAAAAAAATTTATATATATATATATATATATATATATATATATATATATATATATATATATATATATATATATATATATATATATATATATATATATATATATATATATATATATTTTTTTTTATGGGTGGAGCCCTATGTCCGATATGGACATAGATAACATTTGTAGTTAACATAAAACTTACCATCGGAAATAGCCTGGAAGTGTGGACTTACCATATGAAATGGACCTGAAAGTGTGCCTTGGTCTGCTGGTCGGTATGCCAGAATAAGGGGGCATACCCTAGTTTAAGAAATGATTATTCTGTAGAGAGAAATGAATGAAATGAATGAATGAAATGAATGCCTTGAAATGGGGATGGGAGGGTGGGTATCGCGCACAGGCAACCGACAAGCATCACAGGTGAGCGGGCTGCTTAAATACCCCCCGGGCTCCTCCCATAAATTCAGGCCACCATACTGGCCTTCCTACTTATGGGTGGAGCCCTATGTCCGATATGGACATAGATAACATTTGTAGTTAACATAAAACTTACCATCGGAAATAGCCTGGAAGTGTGGACTTACCATATGAAATGGACCTGAAAGTGTGCCTTGGTCTGCTGGTCAGTATGCCAGAATAAGGGGGCAAAAACATTCAGGTAGGGGTGTGGTTTTATTAGTTCTGGCATTATTTATTTGAGCAAGTTTGGTGAATGCTCGTGCCGTTTCCACCTAAGGAGTGGGGACGTACCGGGCGAGGTAGGCAGAGTTTCACCTGCTAAGTCTCTTGATGACATGGTCTGGGACCCATTCCGACATGCTGCCAAGGCTGCCCCAAAAGAGTGACTGGAGTGCTGACTGGGGTCGAGGTGTAGGCAGCGTAGAAGAACCCCCAGGTGTTTGATGAACTGGCAGGCACTCGAGGGTTGCCCGAAAAGGTAATAGGGGACTAGAGTTTGAGTGTTCCGGTAGGAGTGACAGTAGGCGGTCGAGTATGGTTACTGGCCACCGGACGTTGTTTACTTTATGGAGATGGATGTCTATCCTGGAGCTTGATTGCTGGGTTTTGGACACTGCAGGGTGGAGGATGAAATGGTGTTGGCAGCGAGCCAACTACACAGAACTTGGCCTGCGGGATAGCTGCGGGTGAACTCGCTGGGCTGCCAGAACCCGTGATAGGCCAAGTAATGGCTGCTTGTATGACCAAACTGGGGAGAATGCCCAATCGCGTACTGGTTAATATAGTAGACATGTCCCAGAAGATGGCAGCCTGGAACGAACATGCAGTGGACATTAACTGGTGTTGCCAAGATAATTACACCAGCGTGCGCAGGAAGGACATCACAGAGCGATGCGGACCTGGCCTCATTAAGAGGCTCGCCTCGGACCGGATGTCGGTGGCAAAGCCACGGCCTGTCCTGTCCAGTCAAGACCCTGGAGTGTATCTGGGGACCATGTACTTGTAAACCGATGATGGCCAAAAATTGCCGCGATGCCTGTGGCATCTGACGCTACCTGGGGTGACAAGGGCGACGTAGGTGATAAGACCCTAGAGTTACGGTATAATCATTGATACACCGATCCATGTAGTACGGGACCTTCCGGCATTGATAGGTCCACATTCTTAGGAAAGACTGCAGCTACTTGTTAGTACACACCCGTGTATGGGTGAAGTCTTGGGGAACTAACCTGATACGGGTCAATTTGTCAAGGGGAAGGCTGGCTTGCGTGGTATTCATTAATTCGGAGGAGGTTATTGTAGACCTCGGTTCCGGATTATTGCGTTTTTTGAGACTACAAGCTGAAGGACATAATGGTGTTACCAGCGACTCAAGTTGTGTCTACGTAGTACCTGGCTGCCTGTGCCAGTAAAGTGAATTAGTTAGGCCGTAGAAAACCACAGAGGGCCAGGTAGATGGCTGCTTGTATGACTAGACTGGGGAATGTCTGAGGTTTTGACATGTCCCTGAAGATGGCAGTTGTGATGGGCAATCGTTTGCCGTTTAGCTATGGGCTGATGCTCCTGGACGCCACGTAGAAAGGATCCTACTGTATGAGTCGTGAACACGGATGACTCTCTGGGGTCCTGTGAGGGCAAGAAATGCTGGATGTTGGCTAGGTATAGCCTGATGATGTTATGAGGAGCCAGCTGTGTGTGGTAATACGATACCTGGTGCGGGGTGGAACCTGAAGTCAACTGACCTAAGCGAGAAATGACACAGAAATTGATGAGTGCCTCGTGTAAAATGCCACTGGAGACAAGTGGCCGATTAAGTGCCACTGAAGAATGATGTGTGACTGATTGTGTGCCACTAGAAATGTGTTTGTACTGATTGCAAGAAATCATACTAAGATGCGAGCCCTGCAATGATTGCAAGAGTTGTGCTTAAATACGTGTTTGCCAATTGCCAGGGAGTTTGTGTCAATGGTGATGTGTTAGCCGTGGCTGCGGGAAGTCCGTATTACTGCATGTGCTTGCACAGGCTGCAGGAGTTATACTTGGATGCGTGTCTGTAACGATTATAAAGTTGTGTTTGGATGCATGCTTGCCATGATTGCAAGAAATTATGCTTGGGTGTGTCCCTGCAACATTTTGCAAGAAGTTGTGACTGGATGCGTGCTTGCAATGATTGCAAGAAGTTATGCTAAGATGCGTGTCTTGTAATGATTGTAAGATTTGTGCTTGAATGTGTGCTTGCAACGATTGCAAGGGGGTTTCTGTCGGTGGAGATGTGTTTGTAGTGACTGTGAAAGTTCGTATTGCTGCATGTGCTTGCAAGACTGCAAGAGTTTAAGCTTGGATGCATACTCGCAATGACTGCAAGAAGTTATGCTTGAATGCATGCCTGCAACGTTTGCAAGAAGTTTTATGATTGGATGCGTGTTTGAAATGATTGCAAGAAATTGTGCTTGGATGTGTGTTTGCAACGATTGCAAGACGTTCTGTTGGATGCGTACTTGCAACGATTGCAAGAAGTCATGGGATGTGTGCTTGCAATAATAGCAAGAAGTTATGTTTCGATGTGTGCTTGCAATGAAATGCAAGAAGTTGTGATTGGATGCGTATTGCGACGATTGAAAAAAAAAAAAAAAAAGTTAAAACTTGGATGTGCTGTGACTACGAGGGGGTATAGTAGCGAGGCGAAGGTTTCAACGAATCGGGACCATGACTGAGCTTCGAAGGAAGATGGGGTGTGGCCCCCCGCTGACCTGGAGGAAATGACAGATGAGAACCGTTGGAGGGTTTGACTACCTGGTTTGAAAGGTAAATTGTAACATGTTAAAGCGACAGGTGCATGGCATTAAATAAATGAGTGAACTGTTTGTGCCATGACAGAGGCACGAATCGGTGTGCCATGACTGCGCCAATGAGGCCACGCCAACTGGGGCTTGCCAGGATGAATCGATGTCTGACGGATGCCCTGAACTTGAATCGGGGCGCGGCATGCGACAACAAAATAAATGAAATGTTTGCCTTAGAGTGAAATGAATGAGAAATGCTTCGCCATGACAGAGGCACGAATCGGTCGTGCCGCAGCTGCAACTGACAGCGACCCGGACTCTGGAGTACGTACTGAAATGAGCCAAAAGAAACGCTGGTGCATGCTGGAGTACATTGGTGCATCACGGATGCGACTGAATTTGAATTGGAGTGTGGTATGTAACCGTGAAATGTTTGCCCTGGCAAAGGCATGAATTGGTTATGCCGCAACTGATAGCTAACCAAGTTCTGATGCAGGTGTTGGCTGAGGCCCAAACGTTTTATTTATACTACTTTATATATATATATACACATACATACATACATACATACATACATACACACACACACACACACACACAGGTTTTTTTTTTTTTTTTTTGTATACACACACACACACACACACACACACACACACACACACACACACACACACACACACATATATATATATATATATGTGTTTTTTTTTTCGACTGCGACAAATGATGAGTCGGACTATGGAGTACGAATGAAATGAGGCCAAGACAACTGGGGCGCGCCGGGACGAATGGGTGCATCTTGGATGCTACTGGATTCGAATCGGGGCGCAGTACGTGACAGTGAAATGAGTGAAATGATGAAATGATTATCATGGTAGAGGCACGTGCCATGACAGAGGCACGAGTCGATCATGTCGCGATTGCAACTGACAACGACCGGACTCCGGAGCATGTACTGAAATGTGGCCGAAAATACCTGGGGCACGCCGGGACGAATCGTTGCATCATGGATGCGACTGGATTCGAATCGAAGCGTGATTCGTGACAGTTGAAATGATTCCCATGACAGAGGCACGAATCGGTGAGCCGCAAACTACGACTGACAATGAACCGGTCTCTGGAGCATGTCCAGAAATTAGGCCGGGCCCTGGGGCACGCCGTAACGAATCGGTGCATCGAAGATGCGACTGGATTCGAACCGGAGCGCGGTAAGTGCAGGTGTAACATTTGTTGCCAT